>NW_017535452.1:267045-310871 GCF_001853355.1 Bactrocera latifrons
ATCTTTCTCTTTGACACCATGTCTGATATCCCACGTGATCTGTCAAATACTAATGCATGAAAATCCTAACCTCAAAAAAATCACCCGATATAATAGTATGAGAGTCAGTTCAGTTGATATCTTTAGAGTGCCTGCTATCTTGTTTAATTTCACTTTAGAGTCATCCAAAATTATTTGATTGAATTTTTTGATATTTTCGTCGGTAACAACTTCTTTTGGGCGTTTACTGCGTTCGCCGTCTTCGGTTCTTATTTCACCACATCTAAACTTAGTATACTAATCCTTGATGATTGGTTTTCAGGAGACAGTAATCGCAAACTCGTCATCAAACCTGTGAAGAGGAGCAGGTTTCTCTTTCCTAAGGAGCGAGCATGCTTAAAGATTAGGAATGTTTGAACCTCTCGGCAAATTTATTGAGCAGATGGAGGTCAATAATTTCAATGCTGGGATCTTCAGCGATTTACCACTCTATCCGAAGAGGTAGACCTCTAAATTTTAACGATGAACAAAGTGTTGTTAGATCTAGAATGTCATGTTGTGGCCTACGCTGATGATGTAACGATTTCGATTAGAGGTTAGTTTCCTAATAAATACCCAAATCTTATGCAAACAGCAACAGATGACATAAATTTATAAGCTGTATGGTGCGGGCTAAATTAAAACGCTAACAAGACAGATCTTGTATTGTTCACTAGGAAAGGCAGATCTCCAAAAGTTATGCCGCTAATACTAAATGACATCAGGCCAATAATAAGAGATAAACAAGGCAAGCTATTTGGGACTAATTTTAGACAAGACGCTTCCATGGACACCAAACGCTATGGTTAAGAAAACCGATTCAGAGAAAAAGGATGATGGATCCAAATAAGAACTCGTCTAGGGTAACTCACTGTCTCTTCGTAGCACTTGTAAGGCCAATTATTGCATACGGTGCATTGGTATGGTGGACACTAAGACTGAGGAAACAGTGTCTATTTGTTGCCAGTATCAAGGGCATGCGATGATATTTACCTTAGGAAGTTCCCGTTTCCACCCAATACCATAGATTTCTAACTCCAATATAATTGAACTTAAATTCGATCCCCAATGTTGCTTTTTTTTCAAGAGAAAATTAGGAAATGGCGAGGGCAATTAAATAAAGCTTTCTTATTCTCACAGAGAGTTTGCTCGCTACAAGGAATATTTTTATATTTATACTATACATACAGATACCTCAGCGATTTTTAAATCATTTAAGTATATTAGTGTTTCGAATACTTTGATTTCTAAGTGGCTCCAACATCCTATTTTACGATAAACCTGCAATCGGTTGCAGGACATCTTTTTACACTGTGAAACAGATGAACAAATATATTATGCATACATACTTATGTCGAATAAGTTAGTCAGTTCATGTGTTATATATATATTTATAGTTACTGAGATTCGGTTTCCAAGGTTGCCATTTTCCCTCTTAAGGTTTTTCTTCTTTCTTTCTTTGATTCATTAACTCATAAAAATGATTGTGAAGCGAAAAAGGCGAATGTATGACAAAATATACAAATATAGCTTGCCACATTATAAGCATAACTATAACCCTTTTTTTGCGTATATGTACTTTATTTTAACAATCAGCCTAATTGTAGGCAACGTTTTTCATTTCATCGCTTCTTTGCATACCAAACTATATACGTAGATTAAAGATGACTATACAGATTCTTAGAGGAACCTATTTTATTCTAATTCGTCCACTAAATTCATGACAATCTTTTATTAAATTTTCCAAACGCGCATGCAACTTTTGCACCTCAATAAGGCCACTAAATTTCGCAATGCCACACGCTGACAAAAATACTTGTACAACAATTTAACAACAAACAGCAGCTGTTGCAACATTTTAACGAGACAAATATTTCGCTTTTATTGAAAATGTGCTGAAACAGTACTCTTTTTCAATCGAATTTACAGAGCTCAAAACTGCGACGACTCGCACACAAGATTACACTTGACACGTGGTTGCCACACATATTTCAGTTTATCGGCCTATGTTCCCTCCATACAAATTCTACATAACTCATATCACATACATATGTGTATTAGTTGTTGTCAAGTGCTCGTGGCTGTATACATGCCTATATCACTGTATATATTTGGATATGGAGTGTGTAGCACATATTGGCAGCGCCAGCAGTCGGGTGTCATCATTCACACGTCACATGTGGTGTCATTTTTGTGGCCCATAAAATTCTAAACGCTTTGACATGACACTTTAAAATTGCACACGTTGCAAGTGTTGAAAACGAGCCGCCGTCAGCGATGGTTATATCGGTTTTGTTGTTGTGCTCCACATAAGTATTTCATATGACATTTGCTATAGTGACAATAAATGTAGTGATAAATGTATATATATATTTTACATATGTATTCCCCAACATTCACTAAAACTTTCCATTTATTTGTATGGGTTTTATATTCACCGTGCAGAGAGCGGTTGAAGTAGTCACATCTGGTGCTAAGGTGGACTTCTGTTACTTCAATAAAAGTTAGATGGGAATGCATCTTTGACAAATACTGTAAGTAATAATGGCTACTAGTTTGGGATTCTTAATTTATTTTCAACTAAGGCGAGGTATTTTTCTTGATTCATAAAGACACAAATCTTCAAATACGATACAAAATTCAACTTTCTCGTCGACGAAAATATTTAAAAGTTTTGGAAATCCGTGAAACATCTTTGGACTAACTAACACCATGGAGCAAACTAACAACTTACCTAAATTAATTCGACCTAGACTACAAAAAAAAAATTAAATAAAAACAAGTAAGGAAGGGCTAAGTACGGGTGTCACCGAACATTTTATACTCTCGCATGATAAAGTGATAATCGAGATTTCATTATCCGTCATTTACATATTTTTTTATTTTGCTGTAAATTAATTAGATTAGATCAATCTGTGTACTTTGAGTATTGAATTGTACTTTCATTTATTTTAATTGCATTGAAAAGTTATAGTCCGATCACGACAATTTTTCCACAAGGGATACCTCAGCTCAAATACCGCTCAAAATGCCTGAACGAAACGACTCTGTAGAGTTTGGTTGACATAGCTGTAGCAGTTTCCGAGATATGTACAAAAAACTTAGTAGGGGGCGGGGCCACGCCCACTTTTCCAAAAAATTACGGCCAAATATGCCCCTCCCTAATGCGATCCTTTTTGCCAAATTTCACTTTAATATCTCTATTTATGGCTTAGTTATGACACTTTATAGGTTTTCGGTTTCCGCCATTTTGTGGGCGTGGCAGTGGGCCGATTTTGCCCATCTTCGAACTTAACCTTCTTATGGAGCCAGGAACTACGTGTACCAAGTTTCATCATGATATCTCAATTTTTACTCAAGTTACAGCTTGCACGGACGGATGGACAGACGGACAGACGGACATCCGGATTTCAACTCTACTCGTCACCCTGATCACTTTGGTGTATATAACCCTATATCTGACTCTTTTAGTTTTAGGACTTACAAACAACCGTTATGTGAACAAAACTATAATACTCGCTTTAGCAACATTGTTGCGAGAGTATAAAAAATTTATTATAAATATTTTTTATTATAAATATTTATTATTATAAATATTTATTATTGCCTTCAAACTGGGACTCTTTTAAGCCAAAACCAATTTTACATGCACGTGCCAAGACTGGGAAGGCCTGCAGTGCCTTTTAATGGCTTCAATGGACTCTTGGAGCGTTCCCCGAAGCGAATTTTTCCCTTTAGAAAATAGAAAAAAGTTACAGAGTGCCCAATCTGGCGTATACTGCCCCTGACCAAGGACTGGTTTCGAGTTTGGCCAAGAATTAGTCAAAAAAATCCACTAATTTTCTGTCGACAAATTCGGTTGTCTGAATAGTAAACAACACTAACCGTACGATCCGGCGGAACGAATTCACGGTGAACCACATCACGGTAATCAAAGAAATGATCTGAATCATTTTGTTTTCGACCGACTTTGACGTTGCCTTTTTGGTTGAGGCTCATTTTTGGGATGACGTTTGCTGGATTGTTGGACACTCAAAGAGTGAGATGGGTTTCTTCCTATAAAAAACATTCCTTTCTTCAACAGTTTTTTTTTTTCATATAAAATTTTTTAGAACTTGGAAACTAAATATTGGATTTTTGGCAGGCATTTTTGCAAAGAATTTAAAATTTCGCAGCATTTTTCTTTCTAAAAGTTGTATTTAAAAAAAAAAATGTGTCGTCCAAGTCTGTAAGAATTGTATCTCAAAGGCCAGCGTAAAGTTTCATGAAGATTGGTTGAGTAGCTCTCGAGAAATGTTGCCAACCGACTTCAAAATCACAATTTTGAGAAAAACTTGTTTAAAGACGGCACACTTAGCCTAGCTAGCCTCGAGCACACAAGTTCACAAGTCTGTATCTCCGAAACTATTACCTGGATCAATTTGAAAATGTAGGACAGTTTTCTAGAGGTATTGCAGAATTTAATAAGATAATAATGAATGAATACAGGGTCCTCAGCTTAGTTCTTAAGCATGCATCTATTATATTTTGCTTCTCGACGTCGTTTTGTCAAAGACACACGTCGTTGTGGCTATTTTACCGTCAGAAAGCATTCTTGAAGTAATTTGCAGAAATGCTAAAAGGTTGACAGTGTATTTCCGGATAAAATTGTGATCTACTCCGATCCACATCTGACTGTCTAGCATGGTTTTTTTCAATTTGGTTTCTGCGCGTAGTTTTTTACCAAACGGTATATCGATTAACATGCTCTTGCTTCGGGTATTGGGTCAGATTATTTTGAAAATATATTTGTAATGCTATTCAGTGAAAATCTTATATGAGTAATGCGTTCTAATATACCATTTTGGATTAAAAGATCCACATCGCAAAGTAGTATTCACTATTGCGGTCGGCGGGAGCCAATGGGTAACCTGGCATTAAGTACCAGATTTTATATAGGCATTTGGGTGTATTTACGTTATTTGCTTATCAGCAGGGCCGGGAATAGATTAAGTTATTTGAAAATGCCAACTGAGAAGAAATGATAGCAAAGGCATTTAAAACCCTGAACCACGAACGGGAAAGTTTGATGCGAAATTTGTAATACCCAGATAGAGACATCGGGGACCCTATAAAATATATATATATATATATATATATAAATTCTCAACGTGATGAGTTGAATTGATTTAGTCTTAGACGTTTGTCTTTTTCGTTCTTTTCTCTGCAATAAACTGCCGGAAAAGCCGATATCGGACCACTATAGCATATAGTTGACGAAATTTTCTTCTTCTGTACTGACGTAGACACCACTTACGCGATTCTAGCCGCGTTAACAACAGCGCGGCAGTCGTCTTTTCTTTTCGCTACGTGGCGCCAATTGGATATTCCAAGCTGGTCCTTCCAACTGAGTGGAGGTCTTCCTCTTCCTCTGCTTCCCCTGGCGGGTACTGCTTCGAATATTTTTAAGAGCTGGAGTGTTTCCGTCCATTCGGAGAATATGATCTAGCCACCGTAGCCTGTCTTTTAATTCGCTGAAATATATCAATGTCGTCGTATATCTCGTACAGCTTATAGTTCCATCGAATGCGGTATTAGACGTGGCCTGTGCGCAAAGGAACATAAATCTTTCGCAGAGCTTTTCTCTCGAAAACTCGCAACGCCGGCTCATCCGTTGTTGACATCGTCCAAGCCTCTGCACCATATACCAGGACGGGTATTATGAGTAACATATAGAGCTTGGTTTTTGTTCGTCGAGAGAGGACTTTGCTTCTCAGTTGAATACTCAGTTCGAAGTAACACTTGTTGGCAAGAGTTATCCTGCGTTGGATTTCCAGGCTGACATTGTTGGTGGTGTTTACGCTGGTTCCAAGATAGACGAAATTATCTACGACTTTAAAGTTATGAYTGTCAACAGTGACGTGAGAGCCTAGTCGCGAGTGCGACGACTGTTTGCTTGATGACAGGAGATATTTCGTCTTGCCCTCGTTCACTGCCAGACTCTTTTGCTTTGAGAAAGAGGAACTAACGGCACGGGTATTGAGGCCGATGGCATCAATGCATCAATATCATACTTGACGAAATGGTCGATCAAAATCAAGTTGTTGTAATGAATATCTTGTGTTGTTGTTGTTGTGTGGGGTATTATAATGTGTAATGTATAATGATTTTAATTTATTTTATTTTTTATATACATATATATTATTATTATTATTATTAGTTCATTGACAGTAAGTAAACCAGTTCCTACATAACTTGAACCAGTCACTTACAACAAGTGGAAAACTTCTACTACAGCATACTTCACACTCCATGAAAATATACATACATTTGTATTTAGTAGAGTAAATGTAAATATGTGTGCGTGGGATCAAAAACTGGCATTCGGGTGAGTCGACGGCACACTGCACGCCTAAAATGTTCAAATATCATGCCATTAAATCGTTTGAAAGAGAAATTCAAGCACACATACACAGCCACACAAATACAAAAAAACTCAACTAAACTCACAACGCTTGTTTACCGTTATTTGCGGGTACACGGTGTACGTGACTTCCAATTTGTCAACTCTTTTCATAGATTTTCGATATGTCACCACACTAACAGTCAACACACATGCACACGCAAGCACCAAATTGCGAATGTTTGTGTGCATTTTTACCGTTAAACCGCAACTATCAGCACAAACTCGTAGCCCTTCGAAATTCAGCAGCACCGGCACTCGAGCCGTCTGTTCGTCGTCTACTCATTATGGAAATTCTGGCTGGTTTCATTTGTTGCAAATTATGTCGTTGGCTTGCGATTACCCGTCACCACTCAGCACTCACTACTCACCGCACAATGATTTAAAGTGCTCCATAACGCTTCGCATAAATTTGCTTGATTTTATTTTTATGCTTCACAATGACTTCCTATTCTACTCTATTCTACTCTTTTAATTTCGATTGAATTTGATTTTTTTTTTTTTTTTCAATTTCGGCTTAACGTTGCAACTACTGCTGTATATGTGCTTACATACTTATATAGATATTTTTTAAGTGCACGCTTATTGTACTGTCACACTAAAAATAGAAAGGTCTTCAAGTTTTTTGGTTGTTGAAGCGACATCGTAGTTCTAGTTTTACATTTCAATTTTTATACCTTGAACAGGGTGACAGCTGAATTGAAAAATCCACGCCCTGGCGCATAGATTGCGGTGCTTGAATTAAATCCATATGATTTTTAGTTAACCCTAATGTTTAAAAAGCGCGTATATAAATTTTACAGCTGTCGGATCGTTATGGCAATTATATCATTTTAAGTAAAACAGTTTTCTTATTGTGAAAAAAAAAATTAATAAAAAAGGATTTCATATGTTGATAAAAGATTGCTGTTTTAAGAAAAAAAAATACGGTTGAAGCAAAAACTTGGCCTGATGAAGATTTCCCGCATACTTTCCCAGGAAAACCAACCATCAAGTAATGGTATGCTAAGTTTAGACGTGGCGAAATGAGCACCGAAGATGGCGAATACAGTGAGCGCCCAAAAGAGGTTGTTACGACGAAAACATCAAAAAAGTCCATCAAAGAATTTTGGATGATCATGAAGTGAAGTTGTTCAAGATATGTAACAGGCACTCTAATGATATCAACTGAACGTCATTCCCGAATATTTTGGTATGAGACAGCTTTGTGCAAAGCGGGTGCCGCGGGTGCTAGCTTTTGACCAAAAACAACGAAGAGTTGATGATTCGGAACAGTGTTTGTGTACGTTCAAATGTAATAAAGCCGAGTTCCTGCGTCGCTATAAGATTGTTGATGAAACATGGCTTCATCATTTCACTCCGATGCTCAATCGAAAGTCATCCGAGTGGCCTGCACTCGATGAACCTGCCTGAAAGCGTGGAAAAACGCAACAGTCAGCTGGCAAAGTTATGGCGGTTGTATATTGAAATGCGCATGAAATAATTTTTATTGACTGCATTTGCAAAAAATAAATGAATGGGGCTTTGAGTTATTTCCTCATTGATCATAATCTCCAGATCTGACCGCCACCGACTACTTTCTGTTCTTAGATATCAAAAGAATGCTCCCTGAGGAGATGTTTCCGTCGAATGAAGAGATGATCGCCGATACTGAGGCCTACTTTGAAGCAAATAACAAGTCGTACTGCAATAAGTAAGTAAGGGCTAAGGTCCGGGAATAACCGTACATTTCATACTCTTGCAACTTGCATGTATTCAAGTTGGAGTGATACCTTGAGGTGCATATGTGAGGTCTAAGGCATAAAGAAAAACACGATCGCCTAATTTGATTAAGGTAACTCACATATTGACCGATATATCCTATATAACCTCACCTGGAAGTTCGTACATCTTTATGTAACGTTTATGAGAGCTTAGAAAAGTATTGGCCCGATGCAACCCATTTCTACATACAGAAATATAACTTTCAGGAATGTATTCTCTCCAAATTTCAATCATATATCACACACATGGTAGTAATTAGTTTTGTATTTAATGCCTTTTTAGTAATTTTTAACAGTACCGTTATATTGTGAGTAGATGGAGTTATCATCCCATTTCATCCATTTTTATAGTGACAATAAAGGTACCTGAGGGAATTTGATTATTGCTTCTTTAGTGGCTTCTTAGGTATGTACATTGAAGCTTTCAGAGGGCGAGGGCACGCCCATTTTTACAAAAGTTTTAGCTCACATTTCTACTACCAAATTATCTAAAAACGGATAAATATACCTTCTCCACCACAATACGAAGGTTACTCATGCGCCCCGTCATACTACTAACAATGTCTGTCAAACAATCATTCTATAAGTAAGTATACTCGTTATATCATAACCTATGCAAGCGTTCAGTTACATAACTAATATGAAGACAACCCACATCCCCATTTACATACCCATATGTATGCATATGGGTATACAAACATGCATGTATGTGTCTTTATAACACTTTGCTCAAGTTTGTTGTCTGTTAATCGCTGCACTAATAAGCCATTTGCACCTCATATCAAATGCAAATCGCTTCATGCACAAAGGTCTTTTTATTATCTTACTTTTCACGATTAAAAAACATAGCCGTCAATTTGCATATCAACTCTGCGGCGGTAGAGTTGTGAGTGTTGTGTTGAGAAGAAGAGGAAAAAGTGATGGAAGTTTTAGGTTTTAATGTCGCAACTTTTTACATTTTGCTCGTTATGTTTTCTAATCGGATTATGATTATGTGACTACGTGAGTTTATGTCTGTATACATATACATAGATATATGTATATATGCTCTCTTGAAATACCAACCATTTGAGGTTATGTAAATTTTACTGATAAGAAGTGAAGGGACATTGCCTGAAGGGAGTGTATTTTATTGAATTTATGGTGTGAAACATTTATGGAATCAGTACATCGTCCCCTAAAATGTGAAGAACAAACGATATAAGAGAAACCCCTCACATTCAAAAAAAAAATTGTTTTGGCCATATAACGGTTATATAATAGTTATAAAATGGTTATAAAGTGGTTATAAAATAGTTATGTAGTAGTTATATCTGACAGCGGAAGCTGAAATTATAATGCTACATATGTATATAGTATGTAATTTGATGTAGGGAATCGTAAGCAATAAAAAATCTACTTCGATTCTTCGATTATTGTTTTACATTTTAGGTGACGATATGCAATTTGAAGGTGTTAGACTTATTGTTTACTAAAAAGAACCGGGATGACCGTTTGAAATTAAAACTTTTAAGTAATCCCATTATTGCCAACTACAAATACTCACAAGTAAAAATTTATTTATTTCCCTTTTTCCTGCAATCCACCGCCTATTTCTTTACATTACAAATTTTTCCTTAAATTTACCAAACCGACAAAATGTATGCGAAGATAAAACCACCCGAATTGAAAATTTATGACAAGCGCCAAAGCTAAAAACCAAAGCATTTGTAAAATGTTATTTCACTTAAGGAAAATAATCTGAGCGGAAAGCACTCGCATGCACTCTATTGACCTCTATTGAGCGCCACAGCAGCGCAGCCAAGCTTATTATCAGCGGCAACCACGCGCCGTCTAAGGCACACACACTTAGAACACACGACAGACATATAGGTAGACAAACCAGTGAAATGTTTTGCTTGAACTCGAATGTTGCGGTTCGAGTACTTTGATTGTGACCATTTCACATTCGCCGATAAATGTAGAGAAGGAGAAAAGTCCCCGAAAAATACAGTGAAAAATGCTAAATTGAGCGTGCATAAGCATATACTATAAGAAGGACCTTGTATTGGACTAGCCAAAAAGTGAAGAGGTATATGTATGTATATCTATAAATGTGTGAGTGTAGCACTTGCCGTAGAGCTACTCGTATGACTTGTGGCTTTTATGCATATTGAACCGCATTTATGCACACACACACACACACAAGCATACTCATGAACACTCAAACTGAAATGAAGCATGGCAGCTTTTTGGAACTGCGCCAAGCGAAAATTATCAGCAGTAAAAAATAAAAGCAAAAGTCGAAAAAGCTGAGAAGTGAGACTAGTGTAAATCTTTCGTGCAATTTGGCTTTTCAATTCAATGATTTAAAATCGAAATATTCGCTTAGTTCTGGAAAATTGTGGATATGTATAATGAAATATTGTACTCATGCATTTTAATTGCTTAAACATTCAACATGTGTTAATGTTACTCATACGACCTGGCATACCAAAAATATTTGATTGTAAAATATCTCCTTTCCGTTTTTTCCTCTTTATTCAAGGCTTTATGAAATTGTTACAGCGATCAGATTTAGTTCGAATATGCGCTGCTTCGTGCGATAATCTGTTTCCATTTAGACGACAACTTCATAATACCCCCCTCTAGCGGTTTTTGCCTTTAACGAAGGAAACTTTAAAATAGCGCTAATTTTGGCGTTACTGAACTCCATGTTTACACGTCTATCCAAACTAATCATGTATAGCGTCATTTTATAGGTTACGTCAAGACCTTTCAAAGATGTATAGTATTGCCAGATACGAGCTCTGTGGCGCTTTATACCAAGCCGCGAAATTCAAAAAACAAAAAGGCGGAAGGGAGATATTTTCCAATCTAATATATGGCAAAATAATACAATTTAATTTTAATATAAATAGTAAGAAAGGGTTAAATTCCGGGGTTATATTATTAAAATATGTTGCGGAGGAATTCAACCTAATTAAGACAAACCAAACATATATACAATTTTATGCAAGTGACAAGTCAAAGCTAAATTTAATATAATTATTAGTAAGGATATGACAAAAGCATCAACGAAAAAATGGGAAATCTCAATGTCATTGTGGACTACTGAAAAGTGTAATTCAAGGAACGATATCACAGATTTTCGGCATTGGATTATTGTAAATCCAATATTATACTTTCACTTAATTATTCTTAGATATCTCACATACTAGCCGATATATACGCTATCGGAAGCTTGATAGTCTTAAATAATTATTTTCAATTTTTTATATAGGGAATATGGGACAGGGGAATATTTTGTCCCATATTTTCAGGTTTTGAAATTAGGCTTATCATTATCAGAAATATATACTATCTGACTTTCATTAAGAAACCTCACAGGATGATGATACTAGAGGAAACAATGACTTCGTTTCATTTGATTTAGGAAAGAAAATATGCCGTTTTTAGAATTTAGAAATTTTAGAAATAATCTCAATTTCATCAAATTGCTTATATCCGTACATATATTGGCCGATAGAGGCATAAAGTCAACAGGAAGTACGGAAATATTTATATTAGGTAAGAGTTAGGTAAGAGAAGTATTAATCTGATTTTAGCCATTTTTGACACAAAAGCATACTGTCATTACAAAAACTGAATTACAATACTAGACCTCATATATTGCCCGATATGTTGGGTAAAAATCAGCCACATACCCTTGGGTCCACATATTTGGTGCCTTTGTACTTGAAAATTTATTGTCCGGCTACGACAATTCGCGTACAATACCCTTGAAGGCACTATTTGTATAAAGTTTCATTCTGATAATATTATTTGAAATTGTTTTAGTACTTCCTGAGATATAAGATACACGTGCTCTTATAAAGCCTTTAACGTACTAGCTTGAGGCTTACTCTCACTTATTCAGAGAATTTTCGCAATTTTAGTAGATCGTTATATGGGAAGTGGATGGAAGCTATATGCTATAGTAATCCGATCTGAAAGATTTCTTCCTATATTACATTATTTCTATGAACAATAATGCATACCGAAATGAGGAAGTTTCTCATGCAAGCATTTGATTACGATCATTCAGTTTGTATGGCAGCTATATGCTATAGTTAACCAATCTGAACAATTTCTTCGGAGATTACATTGTTGCCTTAGAAAATAATCTATACCAAATTTCGTGAAAATATTACATTGTGGAATGGCAAAGTTTTCCATACAAGAACTTGATTCCGATCATTCAGTTTGTATGGCAGCCATATGTTATAGTGGTTCGATTTCGGCAGTTCCGACAAATGTGCAGCTTCTTGAAGGGCAAATGACGTTTGCAAAATTTCRAACCGATATCTTTAAAACTGATTGACTAGTTCGTACATGTACAGACAGACAGGCATGGCTAAATCGACTCAGCTCAACATAGTGATCATTTATACATATATATGCTTTATAAGATACCCTGTTCAGGGTTTTAAAAGGGATACCCGCTTAATTTCATTAATATGAGTATGTGACATTTTGACTAATTGAAAAGTTTGAGTGCTTCTAAGGAAAAGTTTGGACTGATGGCGTTATTCCAGTATACTCAATAACATGTTTCCACGTAAGATCTCTTATGGATTGAAATTAAATTCGATAAACTGCTGCTAAAATAACCCATATATAGAGTATATGAGAATTATCGCAATATTAATTCAATTTCATCCCTTATCTATTACATCATCACCAACTATACCAGAGACAGACCTTCTTTAGTATAGAATTTTTTGTCTCTGAAGTATTTGACGAGTGGCTCAAGTAGAGGTACTTGTTTCGAAAGCGTTTCTAGACAGATCACGTATGAATTGTGTTAAGCTGTCGGGTTATTGTTCAATTTTATTATGAAAATTCACGTTCTGCAAAGAATGTGTTTCAGGAGCTTCGCTCAACATTTAGTCAACATAAACGGCCTACTGAGCATACTATTCGCAACATAATCACCTGTTTCAGGGCACAGCATTCATTATTGAATAATATTCGACCGAGCTGGCCACATTCAGTGCGATGCGAAGAAAATTTAGCAGCCGTAGGTGAAAGTGTGCACGAAGAACGTGAAGAGTCGATGCGACGCCGTTCGCAGCAACCCGAATTGACTTATGGAACGTCGAGATCTTAAATTAAAAGGGTACAAAATACAGTTTGTACAAGAACTGAATCCTCTTAATCTACCTCAGCGACTTCGCTTCGGTCAAAGGGCTTCTGAAAGGTTCCAAGAAGATCCGACGTTTTCGAGCCAAATTTTGTTTAGCGATGAGGTCCATTTCTGGTTCAATAACCGACTATTTTATTTCGGACATTGAAGCTTGAAGCTTGAAGCAACAATACAGCGTCATTTGCTGCTTCATCACATCAATCAATGAATTTGTTGAGAGAGCACTTCGGTGAGCAGATAATTTCACGTTTTGGTACGGTCGATTGACCACCAGGATCATTTAACATCACACCGTTAGACATTTTCCTCTGGGAGTATATAGAGTCTAAAGTCTATGCGGACAATCCCTCTTCGACTCAGGCCTTGAAGCGAGACATCAGGCGTGTCATTTTCCAGATGCGATAAGCTGGAACGAGACATCGAAAATTGGACTTAACGGATGGACCATCTAAGATGTAGTACATGTCAACATTTAAAAGGGATAATATTCAAAAAATAATTGCTAAAAGATGTTCTTTTGAATAGAAATAAACATTCCTCTTTAAAATTGAAGCTTCTGTCTCTTTTTATTTAAAAAAATACGGGATCTCGGAATCACCCCTTAAATGGAGCTCATCGATTCCAAAATATATACATAGTGGGATTTTCTGTATTTTTAGGACTTCAGCCATAAAATCTCCGACAAATATTATATGTTAGTAGAATTTGAAAAATATGTAAACTATTCAAATGTATGCTTAAAGTTCTAAATATGTTACCGCATATCGACTAACTGCACTGTAACCACTCACAAATTTACATTTGTAAAAGTCGAAGTCGAGCGCGACAATTTGGTTTTGATTTCTGATTGCAGTCTGTTGCTTTCACCGATATGCTGTTGAGTTATTGACTGGTTGTGGTCGACGACAATCAGCCAATAGCCATGAGAACAAACAAGTAATGCGCTCATTTACATTCAATCGGGTGCAGTCGGTGTGCGCTGAAAGGTTTCTCTCGCTTTGTGCTGTATTCCGGTGCATGTTTGTGCTTGTGTTGCGCCTCACCACTTGAGTATCGCAAATCAATCGAACACTATCAAAACAATTTTCAAGTACAAAATTTGACATTACGAAATGTTTGCAAGGGCAAAGCGCATTTGATTGATTGATTGATAAGTTGACAGACTGGTGGTTTATCGCAAATTGCGTGGAAATGACTGGACATATGTTAAATCTTAAGTATTTTCATCTAGTTTAGTTGATATCTTCATTCAATGTATGACGCATAAAGTTGACAAGTCAAAGGGAGTGTGTAGAGTTTTAAAATAAAATAAATGTATATACCTTAAAAGGGTACCAAAAGGCTACGTCCAAACCATATTAATATATATATGTAAAAATGATCACCGAGACGAACTGATTTGATTTAGTTATGTTTGCCTGTCTCTCGAAAAAGCTACTAATTTACCTTTATAGTCGACTGGTAGCCTGAAACAAGAGTTGATGGAGAGCTCCCGTCAGAACCGCCACAATTTCGATCCATTCTTGAAATAGCGCACTGCACCTCCCAAACAGGTTTGTGAGCAACGAAGGCTCCCGAAAACAGTTGCAAAGGTTGCAATGGTCACCAAGTGCCAAAGTTTTTTAAAAGCCGCAAAGTAACAACCACTTGACACTTTCTCTTCCAGCTCTAACCCAGCTTTTACTAGACTGAGGTTGAAAGCTCTGGATATCAAGCGAACTAGCTGGTATCAGAATTATCAATCAGTGGCTTTCGACAATCAATAAAGGCCTCTTGTGTCAAAGATAAAGTTTTTTTTTTTTTTTTTTTGTTTTTTTTTTTTTTTTTTTTTTTTTTTTTTTTTTTTTTTTTTTTTTTTTTTTTTTTTTTGTGACAAAAAGACTGTGCTTCAACTGTCCAAGTCAGGCAGTTCTCAGTTTCTCAAAATATACCCGTATACCTATATAAAAGATTCAAGCCTTCCTAGTGTATTAAGTAGATTTTTTCTTGCATACACACACACACACACATGGAAAAATACAGATACGCAGGTTAGTTTTATATTTCTGGATTCGGCAGTCTTAGTGTTGCAATGTAGGAACTCTAAACTTCATAGTAAAATTTATCATTTTTGATGTTATACAAACGCAGAACGTTTTGACTTAACACTATGAGCAAAAAATAGTAAGACTTTGTTCATAATATTTAAATACCTAATTTGCTCTTTAAAATCTGTATCTATCTCAACCGCATTACCCTTATGCCAACGTTTGTCCAATCCTCGAAACAGTTGTGAAAGACAGTTTCCGGAATAGCCTTCAGTACCCAAAACCGTTTCACCGGAGCACACATTGGAGTTTGCTGAATAGTCAGAAGTCATACGGAGCTAAACCAGGCGAATACTATGGTTGAGGCACGATGTTGGTTGAAAATTTGACGAAAAATTCACAAAGAATCAATACAGTAAGCGACAGTGCATCAACGTACTTCGAAAACCAAGAATTGTCGGCCCATAATTCCGGCCTCTTTATGACTAGCTTCGCGCAAACTACGTATAACACTCAAAGAGTATTCTTTGTTAACCGTTTGGCTGGTCGGAAAGAACTCGGAATGCAACACAACTTCACAATTGAAGAATATTGTCAACATAAACTTGATATTTGATCTGTTTTGAAGTAGTTTTTCCAACTTCGGTTCACTTTTGCCATTTTATTTGGCAGATTGATCGTCAGTGTTTGAATCATAAGCATAGATCCAAGACTCATGGCCAGTAATAACACGATTCATGATATCCTGGTAGCTGGAAAGCACTCTTTCATAGATGTTCTCGCCACCCTGTTTTTCGAAAATATTGAGTGCTTTGGAACCAAACGTGCTCTCAGTTTTCTCAGGCCCAAATGATCTTTCAAAATGGATTTCACTAAACGTTCCGACACTCCGGTGCCAGTAAGATCTTTGACTTGAATATTTTGAAAAACAATAAATATAAATATAAGCGATGACTAATGTTTGTTCCTGTTCTCTAATCTCGAAATATAAAAAGCAACCTACGTAAGTACATATAATATATATGTCTTCCAATCTAACTACATGAGTAACTATTTATGCTTTCAAAGAAAGATTTCATGCACAATTGTACATTGCTATAGGCTTTGCTTGTTATCTAGAGCTGACTTCAACTATTTGCAGCTTTACATGAGCTTTCAAGCACTCAAATACACATAAATACACAGCCACACAAACAAAGCACTCATTCACATAATACAAAAGGCGAGACATAACTAGTAACTGTTGTTGCTGTAATTGTTGTAAAATTTCTTTTAATTAAAATTGCATTCATCTGCAAAATTTTCGTTTGTCTGTAAGCGAGTTGTGCCAAATAACTTCCATGCAAATTTTGCAAAGCTGCCATATCAGCCGATTATGTGTGTGTGTGTGTGTAAAAGGCAAATTTCACACATACATAGATAATCAAGTATGCAAACTAACATTCTTTGATCTGCACTTTTTGGCGCTTGAGCTTTTTGCAACACACATACACATGCATATGCGTACTCATCTAAATACATAACGTTGTTTGGGAATGCATATGTGTGTGTGTGCTGCACAAAGCGGCATAAAGAAAATGAAGCATTGAAGTGCTTTTCTTTCACACAATAAATAATAATGAATTTGCTGCATAAAATATGAACAGCACAAGTCATTCACACACTCGCGCTCATGCCATGTGAGTTATGCCGCAAAGAGATGCCCAGAGTCAAACGCCTGCATGCAAAGTACACTTTATGTTATGACTGTACTACATATACCATGTATGTATTTATATAAATATTTCGCAGTTCATTTGCTCATAAGCAAAATTGGGTGCAATGCGGTGATTGCACTTAAATTAGTTACAAATATACACTTTTATATAAATATATTATTTATAAATATATTCAAAGCACTGCACACCTTCCAGTTGCAACTAGTCTATGAACGCGCTGAAGTGCTATAGATGTCTGTATATTTCAATTACGTCTCTTTTAGAATCCAACTAATTTCATATCACTCGTCAAAGCTATCTTACATCTAATTTAACACAGCAGATGAGGACTCTGCACAATTTTCTGAAAGAAAAAATGTACATATATCTACTAGACATACACCATGCCTGCATATATATAATATCAGTAGACATACACAAGTGTTATGATAGTCTCATTGGAAAAAGAAAAAGGTGGTGGAAAGGAAAGGTGGAAAATGTAGCGATTTTGGTAAAGAATAAACAAATTTTCTATAGTCCTCGTCCTGGTGTTTTGAACATCTTTATACACCCAACAATTACATTATCTGTTATAAGAACTTTGCAAAAGACTTACTGACATGGCGTTAGGGGCAAAAGTGTTAACAAATAAAAAAAAAAAAGAAATTTGTTGTTGAAAGTATATATCGTTCATGACTTATGAAAATTTCAACTGAATACTATTGTGGACAATAATCATTAGTGTTTAGTATTAGCTTGTCACTCTAAAGTACATATAGTGCATTTGGCGATTTTTACGATAAGTGAAATTATTCAGCTGGGAAGTTCCAATAAATTTGGTGTGCGCGATCTAATTTCTGGTGACGAAACGTTCAGAACTTTGGAAAAGATCTTCAGTGATAATTATTTGTAGCAAGTCAGTGTTTTTGATTGGTACGAATTATTCAAAGAGGGCCGAGAACGCATTGACAACGAACCACTTGCAGGACTGTCAGTCACATCAACTGATGATCGAAATGTCAATGAAATAGAGGAATAGGTGCTTGAGAATTGTCGATTTTTAGTCAGACGTCCTACTAGCATTATTGGAATATCAGAAGGTTTAGTGTAAACCATTTTAAAAATCATTTTATCCAAAAAAGTGAAAGCTCAGTAAATTTTTTCCAAAAGTGCACCCTTTTAGCGCCATCTATATGTCGACTGGTGCGTTAGAATCAATTATCTTTATCACTTGTCCAATGAGAATTTCATGATATTTCATAGACATTGTAAGTGAAATTATTGCGTTTTAAGTGTCAGTATGTTTGTGTAATCGGCGCGAAAATGAGCTTCAACAAAGAGCCCACATTAAATTTTGTTTTAAAAATGGTAAAACTTTTACAGAAACATTTCAATTTTTGAAACAAGTTTATGGCGATGATTGCCTATCCCGTAGCAGTGCTAAACGATTGGTTTCAAAGTTTTCAAAGTGGTCCTGAGGACATAAATGACGATCAAAATGTGGGCCAATCAAAATCCGTCATTACCGGAAATTCCATCGAAACTGTGCGTGAATTCATAAAAAATCAGCCGAAATCATCATTGAAATTAATGGAAATGGAATTGAATATCTCCAAAACCTCGATTTATGGTATTTTGACCGAATATTTGTTAATAACGGTTTGGTTGGGTCTCTAGATATATATGACTTCACCAAATGCTCACTTACGTCCACCACAAGTCCATTTTTTCAACCTTTTTGCCCACAGGTGCTCATGTTACTGCGGTCAGCTGTGGCAAATTATAGTGTTATACATTTTAAATGCTAAGTTATGGCATTTGATAGGTTTTCGGAATTGGTGTTTTATGGGTTTGACGGTGGTCCGATTAGGCCCATCTACGAACAAGTAAGGAACCCGCGTACCAAGTTTCATCAAGATGGCGCAATTTTTAATCAAGTTACAGCTTGTACGGACGGAAGGATGGACAGACTGATTTCAACTTTTCTCGTCATCATAACCTTTCTCGTTTAGTTTAAGGCGATACATAAAACCGTTAGGTGAACAAAACTATTACACTCTGTAGCAACAAATTACAAAAAACATACTGCAATGATTCTTCGTGAATTTTTCACCAAATTTTGAACCAATATCGGACCGCAACCACTGATTCGGCTGATTTAGCTCCGCGTGACTTTTGGCTAGCGAATTCAAACGAAAACATAGATTTGAAGAATAAAATAAGAATTATAAAATTATAAACAAAGTCTTACTATTTTTTGCTCATAGACGTATAGCGTCAACAACTTACGAAAACTTCAAATGAAAATTTCAATTGTACTTCGAGTCACAGTCCTCTCAGAAGTACATATTTCAAATTAAATCGATTTGATTTCTTTCTGTTCATTCTGTATATAATACGTTTTTCTCTGCAATGATCCTCAATTTTTTCGATTATATGCAAAATACAATATAGTATGCGTAGAAGTTTTTTCGGGTCAAAATCTTATTGTAACGAATAATTCAACATTTATTTCAAATTCTGACAAATTGTTAATTTTCTGTTTTTGTTTTTACATTTGTAGCTCTTTGTATAGGAAATACCTTAGAGATTAATAAATCCCTTTTTATTTTTTCTTTATTATGTTTGTTATGAGTGACGGCGAGCGCCGCCAACACTGTAGCGGTGAAGCATACGTTTTTAGTATTTTGTGAAATTGCGAATAACTCGCCAAAAATTCCTATTTTTGTTTAATTTTTTGTATGTGTATAGATTACACTGGTCTATCGTGACTAGGTTGCGCTAGACAAAAGATATATTTGTGGTCGAAAATTTTTTTTTGTTGAAATTTTTTTTTTTTGAAATTCTAATTACTTGTTTATATCTCTTTAAAGTTTTTCGACAGATTTTCTGAAAAAATAGTCAAAATTAATTAAGAATAGACGGATGTTAAACAATCCCTAAATACACGCTCATATACATACAGTTGGTAATTATCTTACTGTGGCTCATTTCATGAAAAACTCAAATTTCAGCGGCTGTGATGGACTAAGTTTTACTTACATATATCGAAATATATTGAAATTAGTTTTAAAGACACACATATTTGAAGACATTTATTTTATTTATTGAAATTGAAAATCTTAGTTTATTTTGTTGACGGTAAAGTATCAAAGGGGTCACATAATAGCCGATTACTGCTGGTGCTTAAAACGGGTTTTTGACTAGCAAATGTTAATAGAAATGATAAATAGAGGATTTTATTGCGATCTTCGAAACCTTTCACCCTGTTTACTTGAATGTTTTCATGTTTTCACAACAAAACTGACATTTTATACATAAATATAACTTGAATCGAAATCATGCATCATTAAAAAAAGCAGCGCCAACAAACTAACAAATCAGTGAGGAAAGAAGGGCTATTGTTCAGGCTACATTACTTATTACGAAGCCTTTATCAAAACCGACCTCATATAATGCAAAGATAAAATAATTTGCAGAGATTATTATTTTTTGTAGTAACAACAAATTTATAACAATGGAAGAAGCAAGCACATTGATTGCTAGTTCTCACAAATATTTAATAAATTCTTTAATTTTATTTTTTTAACATTATTCATAAACAAACATTAAAAAGTAAAGGTTAACTTTCGCTGAAATAAATAAATTTCGACCTCACAGCTTTTTGCTTCTACGAAAACTGAATTCTAAATTAGTTTATATTGTAGCATACTAACACGCAAAATAAATCGATATAGAGTTATTTAAAGAGTGATCCAGAAACATCAAATTTAATGTCAAATGTTTATTACAACATGCCATGGGATTTATTTTTTTAAGATTATCTCTTTCAAATATTTGGCGCAGATACGCCTAAGATGAACTATTCGTTAAGTCCAATTTTCAATAACTTGTCCGAGTATTCCAACACGTAACTTTCGAATTACACACGTGATGTTTTGCTTCAAGGCCTGAATTTACATTTTCCCACAGGATGATATCACACGATTTTGGAGTTCAATCGGCCGGCCCAAAACATGAACTTAACTGCTCACCGAAGTGTACTCTCAATAAATTCCTTTCTTGATACGATGAGTGGTAAGTGGATCTGTCTTATTGAAACCAAATGTCGCCCAGATCACGACGTAAAAGACGACAAGTCATTCCATACGTCAGTCCGAGTTGCTGCGAACGACACCGGATTCATGAACGGAGCGCACGTAACATATTCTTTACAGAACGTGAATTTTCGTCGTAAAATTGAACGATTAGTAAACGTTGTTCAAGCGTAAGTCTTTGCATGATGAAATTACAAGCAATATGGAAGGAAAGTAACACGTCAGCTTAACACGTCTCGCACGTGATCTTTCAAATAAAAAGGTTTTGAAAAAACTAGAAATCCTGATGACGAGGCGAGTTGAATTCGCGATATCTGTCTGTATTCATTGACACCGGAAGAACGCTAGTATTGTAAATGGGACATTACTACGCCCTCAAAACAACGTTAATTGAAAACTACCCGGCCCATTGGTTAGTTCTTTCACCGATCCTTTCGAGCAGCTCTTTATATGTCAGAAGCATGCAATTTAACATGTAAGTGGTGTTTAAAGATTGCAAAGGACGGGTGTTAAAAATACCCAACAAGCGTGGCACGCCGTACCTCTGAGTGAAGCCCATACCTCAAGAACTAGTCGACAAATTTCAATCAAATTTGATTAAAAAACATTATCCTGACATCTTTATAATGCCGGGTGGAAAAGGCAGAATCGAATTTAACTATTTAAGGAATTGTACTTCTTTTCAATTGCTACGAATAAATTAGTTTAAATGTTTCTAATAGTAATTATATAATAAAGGAAAACAATGTTTTTTTCTCGAAGGTAACTTTATTAATAATGAAACAGTTCGAATCAAGGTTTACAATGAGCCAAACTTACAATTAGAATCCAAAGTGAGAGTATGGAACATTCTCCTGGTTAATTGTTGTAATAACTTAAATCTATAATACAAAGTAATAAGCTAATAGTGAGAGAATTAGTTGTTATTGTAATTAAAGTTTGGTCAATGACGTGAGAGATTAACTTAAGCTTAATATAAGTTTTTGGTAGTAAGGGCAATAGTATGTGACTATATTTTTGTATGCTCTCACTTGCTTACCTTAAATAATTTTTAATTTCCTCAAGCTTTAAGTTGTCCTTGAAACTTTGTTGCCTTCTCAATGTTTAAACGAATTAAAAACTTTCATTCCCTCACATATATTGTTTATATGGCAACGGTGGCAAAAGCTTTGACGATGTAGAAATAAGCTCAGTATAATATTTATGTAAGGGTGGTCCAGAACTACCACGTATCCATAATTTTATGGCATATGAATTGAAGGCAATAGACATTGAAAGGCGATTTTGCATGACAGAAATACTACTTGAACACTACAATAAGAAAACTTTTTGCAACGGATTGTTACTGGTAATTAAAAATGAATCCATACGATATTTTGATCATCAAAAAATGTATAAAAGCTTATGTGAAAATTGGCCGACCGGCCAAATCCACGCATAAGACGAATTTACATTACGCTAAGGTAATGGCCCGTATTGGGAGGGATTAGAAGAGCGTGCAGTATTATGAGCATCTAAAATCAAGTGAAACCAAACATTATTTGGGAACGATAGCTACAACAACGCATCAATTTGAAGCTAGCGATTGCCAATAATATTTCACTATTTGCAACCAGAAACGAGGGAACAATCTCAGTCTCATGTTGCAAGACCGACCGGTTATCGGTAAGAAAAACTATTCGGAAAACATCGACTGTGCAGTTTTGTTTTTTTCCGTCTGATAGTCAAGATCGTGCCCCTTCTGACCATGCAGAACGCTTTCACTGGAATACACTTCACATTAAAATAGGGTATCCAAAATTTTGTTCGTTCTTTGTCGCCATGAAAAGAACTGCATGCTCACTTTCCATAGTTTGATGATCTCTGTCATCACCCCTAACCCTGTCGACCGGTGTATTCTTTTCCCTCTCAGGGAAAATTTTGTTTCCTACGTGTTGACCTGGAGGCCCGATGGCAGCTTCAACACCAGTATCGGCCTCGATGATCCAATCAGTCATACGTCGTAAGCCAACTGAATATAGAAACTCTTTCAAGTGTTTCTTGTTGGTTAATGGGACTCCAGAATATTTGAAATAGTTGAAAATAAGGATCAACCCAATGCACTTGCATCCACTCTAACGGATGGCGTTATCCCATAAGAATCTTTGCGTAAGTGCATACAAAGATTCATACTCCTACGTGCTGTGCTCGTATTATAAGCAGTATTTCATGCCAAAAGCTACACATCCTCACTTGCAACGTTTAAAGGCTCCGTTATAATATTAACAAGAACAACAACAACGCCAGCAGTTGCAATTGTATTTTTAATTACTTTACAGTCAGTTGCAATGTTGCCGAAAAGTACTCGAATGTGAAACAGATTACATATATTTTTACCTCACGCACAACGTCATGCGCATAATCTTACTGGCGCCTGTACAGTCACCTTGCCCAAACCTCTTTTCAGGCATCAGCCGGTTCATCACATTTCTTGCTTTGTAACGGTCGCTAGCGGACCCCTCAGCCATTTTTATGTCGTGTTAATTAAATTTGCAGAAATTTCATTTGCGCAGGCGAACATATATAGTGTACATTTAGTAATGCGCCAGACAGTCATTGCAATCGGAGCGTATTCCGATCCTCGGCCGTGGCGGTTGGCCAACGCTGCAAAGGACAACGCTTTTACCAGAAGCTAACGCATGAATAACTGGATGAACTAATAAGTGTGTACATTCATGGAGAGCCTGATATTAATGTTTTTTGAACTTAATTTGGCGGATTACTACTGTTGTTGGTATGCGCTGCAGTATTTATATATTATCTGCATACTTTTATAATTTCACAACAAAAATCTTATTTTATTCAGGGAGAGATAGGTTAGGGTAGTCTAGTAGATTAATGAGCCACGCATGGACCAGTTTTGGCCTTCTGCGATTTCAGCGCAGCCTTACCAATGGATAAGGGAGAAGTGCACAAGAGATACTCCACTGTTTCCCTTGTGTCTTACGCTTGACATTTTCTGCAATCTTCTCGATGTGCAGTCTCTCTGCATGCTTGTGCCGCCGACAGCCTGTGAACGCCGTGTATTCAGATCATGTTTCTACAGAGTCTTCTATCGAACGCCAATAATAATTTTATGTACTTCCGATCTACCGTTTTACCCATGTAGTTGCAGTTGTGCACTCAGATAACTCGTTGCATCGTATTTTCATTTTCCGTACCATGCTTCTGTCCAGATCGTCGTACAGACCTGGAATGGTTTTTCCATTACTGTCATTCATTGGAAATATCGTCCACTATCTCGTTACCCTTGAAGCCTTTGTGACCTGGCACACAGTGGAAGTGAAGCCGCTTGCTTCTGACGACACTTTTCCTGCTTCCCAAGACACACCTGGACGATACTGCCTTCATTCCTGCTGAGCTGTATACATAGATGTTGACTCTGTAGTTTCCTGCTGCTACAGTAGAGGGTGGCTCTGCGGTTTTCCCAATAACAAAGACTTCTTCTTGAAATATACTGCAGTAGTCCACCAAGTTAAAACCTTGTCTTATGCCTAGATCCGTACTTCAGCCAGTAGTCTCTCCGCCAATTTAGCTGCGCAGTATTCAGCGAGAGGTCGTTGTGTAGGTAGAAGATTTAGCACTATTTCTAGTGTCCTCGTTGGAATAGCTTCCGATAGGTGCATTTCCGTACGCCTATCTCTCATACCACTGAACTTGACCAGAATTATTTTTACAAAATCTGTGCAGCACCGGTGCAGGAGAGGGATAGAGAGCACTGAGATTGTGCCGAGCTTCTGCTTACAGGCAAGCTTTCTCACCCTCTCTCCCACATTATGCTTCCACACCAGTTTACTGGTCAAAGCTACACACAAGGAACTTGGACCGGTCCTAGAGAGAGAATTGTCTCCCAAAGTAATTCCCATGGTGTAATTTTATATCTTCTTGTGAAGATACCGTTTTCCTCGATTTCAACCCCATATTAGCCAGTAATGCCTAATTCTGAACTGTATTGAGAGTAGTGGTCATAATACTGCTAATGATGTATAGGAACATACCCGTTATTTAGATCGTAATGTGACTATCTTAGGGTCTCTGCTGTCTAAGTTCTTTAGCTTACCTCAGAAAATGTATATTTGAGGAAATCTCTCTCTATAATCACACACATCCAATGGGTGAGTGCACTTATTTAACTTTACTCTGAAATTTTTTAAAACAAACCAAGTGACATGAAGCAGAAGAAGCATTGCCGAATTTCGAACTTCAGTGGAAAACTGTACCGAATGAAAAAAAAAACCGAATCGCATTACACGTACAAAAGCTTTTCACAGGATAATCATAATAATCACCTTCTCACCAAATGTTTCAACGGTAAAGCAAACCGATATGTGAGCGTGTGCACCGATGAGTGAAAATACCGTTAAGCATCTGTTATGCGAATAAGAATTTAATTAACTTACCTTAATGCCAGTTGCCATGTACACTTTGAGGCGCTTCATTTGCCGCGTTAAAATCAACACCAACAATAACAACAACAAGTGAAATGAGCAATAATCACAGACTCAATTCGATGCCTTTTGTTCGCCAAACTTTGGCACCGATGAAATTACGAAAAGACTAAAGACGATTGAGCATCGCATTATTGCTGCTGATGAAACAATTTTCACAATAATTGCAGACAGTCGAGCGTAGGCGACACGCCTGAATATTGTGTGAATTCGAAATGTGCTCGGCTGCGAGAAAATCGCCAAAGAGATACCTTCAATTTAATTTTCCTCCATTTAAGTGATATTATTTTACCCAAACTTAAGTATATTTTGTTTAATTTTCCGCTTTAATGTTCACTTCAACTGTCATCTCTTCCAACTTTCCACTTTCAAGGTCATTCTTCGACGCCGCACAGCTTTCAGCTTCGAATCGTCCACGCCCCCACTAAGAAGCGTTATTTATACACGCAGCTAAATCTCTGCCGCCTTGCGAATTCTCGGTATAATTTTCAAATGAAATAAATTTCACGAATTATTACTGTCATGTTGGCCAATTCAATCGCATTACAATCATATAAAATAATAAAACTTGCGATGCTGCCACTGGACTGTACGCGCCGCTCACGGATGAGCGTAATGTTCGAACGGGCCAGACAGCATCTAATGCCCGCACATACACACATGTACATATATTATATAGATATATACTATATTCTTGGTGGCCATAACTGGCGTCCTTGGTTCAAGTCAATAAATTGCCCGTCTTTACGGCTGAGTGCGGCTGTAATGATGCTCCAACTTTTTACAAAACTTTCGATTTGTACGAAAAGGCAATAAACTAACAGCAATAATATATATAAGAATTATTTTATTCATGTTCTGTGCAATTATGCGTGTTTAACGATAATTTTTCAATTGAGTAACTTCGTTGCCGCCTTATAAATTCCCCTTGAGGCTTTAAATAAATTAAATTTAAAAATTCTCGAGAACATTTTGTGCCATTAAACACGAGCTTTACACGGAGTCAAAGAAACCAATCGTGAAATTATTAATTTACAGGTAATCGCATCAGAGCTCGGGTTAGCTCAGATTTTGACCATGCTTCAAAGGCGGTTTATAGTTCGCATTCGACTCATTCGAAAGGTACCAGAGTACCAGCATATGTTTCTTAGTTTTCCATTTCACAATTGAATGGGGATTTCTAACAACTTCTACCGATTAACAAAACCTGCAATTTTATTTGATGAATAATTTAAGAAAATTTATGTAGCTAACTCGAACGCGGAGGTTTTAAAAATTCAAATTCCATGGTGAAATTCATCGAAAATTTTTAAATCTACCTGTTAGATGAAGGACAAGTAGACAAATGGTGACAGACTCACTTTGAAGTGGAAGATGCGTTCCCAAATTCGTTGAAAGTACAGCGTTTGCTACTCGTCTAAAACTAAAGAAATCAGCTAAAGAACCTTCATCGTTCCGACCTCTGTATATACTCGATACAATGGGTAAAGTGTACGCAAATACGAGTATAATACGAAACCGTTTGGAGTTGCAAATCCAGGAAACCGCCGGATTATCAGAGAGACTATACGGCTTTATAAAAAAGAGATCCACTATTGACGCACTCGTACTATAAGAAGTCGTCGATAAAGCGAAATGTGCAGTAAGTTGCAGAAGATTGGAAGGTGACACAAAACAGTACTGCGCGCTGATCATCCTGGATGTTAAAAATGCCTTCAACACGGCAAAATGGGCAGGCATAATCAAAACCCAAGATGACATACGGGCTCTTGAATAAATCATAAACAAGTAAAAGTAGTTATTTTAAAAACACAAGGCTAATTTCTGACCCCAAGGCTCAGTTTTAGGCCCACAATTATAGAATCTCCTGTATGACAGTGAGCTAAGAAGACAGCAATCCACAGACAATGAAAATTATATAATTTACGGACGATCACAGGGTGATAGCAGTGGCTAAGCAATTAGTCGACCTAAGAAATAAATGCAATGAGTTCTTTAATGGTTTACTCCAATGGTTATCTTCTGTGGTGCCTAAGCATAAAACCGAAATTTTGTTCATACGCACCAGGAAGGTGTAAGAACGAATAGAGCTCACAATAGAGGAGTGCGAGATTATGATACTTCACAGCCGTAGCTGAAATATGTCGGAGTAATATTGGTCTCCAAATTAAAATTTAAGGAAAACCGAAAAGCTTTCTGCAATTCGAGTAATAAGTGCCACACTATATCAACTAACTCTAATAGGCCTTGACATCCAAGAAGATGAATTCAGCGCCTAAAACATTATCGGCAAAGAGAGAGAAGAAGAACAATAGCAAAATATTATAGCAGGAATGGCAATCCTTATCCCAAGACCGCTAGACCCACATACATGCTTATTCCGAACATCCACTCGTGGTCGACAGACGACATAGGAACCTGGACGTTTCAGCAGATTAGGCGTCTGACAATCCGCACAATAGGGGAAACTTAAATATCTTGTTCTTCTCACGAAGTAATACTTAATCGGTGTTTCCGTGGGGTAGTCTTGAGTTGGAAGTAGGTTAGGTTTGCGGATTATAGTTCTGCTCTTCATTACCGATCTCAAAATAGGTTCTTTTTGAACCAATCCTAGCACCACAATGGTTAAACAATGCGAATGACTTTAAAAGACTTCTATGACGCGTTACCCTAAGCAGATGTCTCAGATTCGATAACAGAAAAAAAGAGACTGAACGAATTTCCTTATTGAACTTGGAGAACGAAGTCCATATATCCTGAACATAGTATTATATATTAAATTTGCCACGAAGTTGGTAACATCCAATAAACATAAAAACGTCGAAGAGCCTACAAAGCATATATGTATATTAATTTGATCAGCGTGACTAGCTGGGTCGATTCAGCCATGTTCGTCTATCCGTCCGTAATTTTACGCAAACTACTTATCTTCGTGTGCTCTTCGCTTGCTGCTCATTTGTCGGAACTACCAATATCGGACTACTATGTATATAGATCGCTGACATACATCTGATCGATCAAACTCAAGTTCTTGTATTAAAAAATATTTTATTTGTCAGGGCTTCTTTATAAAGTTTGACTTCAAAATATTCTCAATTAAGATCTTCAGACTTTTGGACGCGTTTGCGCCAATTGTCGCAGCACTTTTGTCACTTTGATTGAGGTATTTCGAAAGCATGCGTTCTAAACGCATCACCCGCTTCTCCAGGTGTCGCAAACGTTAACGTTGGTTGGTTTTCCTGATTTCTTGAAAAACATCTGGTACGCAAATAATTGTATACCACTTAGAATTTAGTGTTCCGTGTTGCTACAGTGATATGGTTGCGGCATCCCCAGTTTAAAAAAAGAAAAAAAACAGGCATTCATTTGCTTGGTGTTTTTCGAGCGCGTACAACTTTCGTTGAATTCGGCTTGATTGAAACACCATAGCTCCATTTTTTGGTCGGGATGAATATCTTAAGTTACTGTAAACAACATGTCGATAAAGGTATCAGAACTTTCTGGTACACCCTAAAAGTGACACACTCTAATATCCATTCCACATCACATAAAATTATACAAATGCGCTACAAAATTACTCATATCATGGCAGCTGCGCGAATTTAGTTAAATTCAACGGAGAAGTTGCATTTTTCGTGCCTCAAATAAATGTTTACAGAGCCGCGCCAGAACGACATATGGACCTGGCATTGAATTTCGCTTATTTGCGGCTTCTAAAATTTCGCAAAATCAACTCTACCACTCTTCCTCCTCTTATGCTTTGTTCAGTTAATTTCGTTATATGACGAATTTGTGCAACGATTTTTCGCGCCATTTAACACACATAGGCAAACACATTTAGTTGTATGTATGTATATAAACATGGAGAAACACTTGTGTGGCAGAAAAGGTGGCGCCGCAAATTGTTGCAAATATCACAAACAAACCCGCCAGACAAGTGCAAACAAATTACATAAACTGCACTTGAACGCGATTTTGAGTGGGCAAATATGTGCTAAAAAACGCAAGGCACCCAAAAAACGAGCGCATAACAGCAAAACCAACAACATGTCCGCATTGCACTGTAATTTTTTGTAAATTTCATTCGTCAAATGCACTGAATTGGAATTTTCCCAAGGCTCCGGAGCATAAAAAAGGCGAAATCAACAGGCCTCCTCTAACTCATCGACGTCATTTGTATACATAACAGCGTGTTTGTATGTGTGTGGCATGCATCGCTCAACCAATTTGCATGTGTGCTCTTCCATTTACACAGCCTAAAAGTCATAGCTCTCGACAGTTAGCTGCACTGGCTCGCCGCTGCAGTGCCATTGCGGTCGAGTGCAACATTTTGGAGTAGTGGACACACTTATTTAGTTGCAAGGTCAATATTTGCCTACATCATCTGTTTCAATCTGTTTCAATTTGCAATGGCCAAGTGCATATCCAGTGCAACATTGCATTTATTTGCTCGAAACGTTTTGCTTTCTGTGCTAGTCTCGGCTAGCCGACTGCCGTCGAATTCGCCATCAGTCGTGAGTACCCAAAACAAAAATAACAAAAAAACAGACACATTTTGCACATAACACACTGCATTGTTGTTATTATTTCTTAGTAAATTCTAATAGGTTGTCAAAAAAGTCTTGCGGTATTTTTGCGGTATTTTTGCGGTATTTTTTTATTGAATTTTCAATTGTTCATAAAATTTTTTTTGATGGCTTATGCCCAGCTCTTGACCGATGCTACGGCTGCTACTATGCCGGTCTCTTTCGACCAATTCAGCGATTTTATCCCAATTTTCGACGACAGGCCTTCCGGAGCATGGCGCATCTTCGACCACCTCTACAAAGGAACGAAAACGTTAAAACCATCGTTGTGCGGTGGAAATGGAAACTGTATCGGGTCCATAAACTGCACAAATTTTATTGGCGGCTAGAGATGCATTTTGCCTTTATCGTAGTAGTACTGTAAAATATGCCGTATTTTATCTTTATTTTGCTCCATGTTTGCGACGCTATAACTCACGAAACGATAATCAATCAAACCCGTGTTAGCACGTGAAATGAGCTTTCCAAAAAGGTATAACATGACCCGATGCGACGAATAAAACCAACTAGCGAAAATACCGCAAGACTTTTTTGACAACGTAATATTTGTTAGCTGAGAGCACTATTGTTTCCACTGAGTACCTGCTCATGTAATGTAGTGAAATAGAGTTAGTTAAGCAAACATTAGACATTAGGGTGCGTCCAATTTCGTGATTACTGTCAATAGATTCGGTAATATTTTCGGTTCAAATATTGAGACTTGAGAAACGGAGGAGCGATGCTAAGTTGTCCTTAAAGACAAAGTCATTTCAAAACGTTCACGCCGGAGAGAGACGCATATGCAGCCAAGCAAAGAAAGTGGCCGAAATTCGTGAGTGTGCAGACCTTGGGAAGGTGCCTGACAGACCGTTAGATTCACATACTGCGTTTGGTGACTGGTCGAAACAACAACAAAGGCTATGGAATAAAATAAGCTTATTTGTCGACAAGCGGTCCACTGTAGTCTACGGGGAACTTTGGCGTAAAAGGTAAAATATATTTGTAGAGACGCTCATTTAGCACATAAAGCTGTGCGGTTGTGGAGCACTTCACATTGAGCCACCAGTCGCAAATGAGGGCGATCTAGAAAGACATAACGGTACAGTGTAAAATAAAAAAATTAAAAATGTATGAAAGAGAAAAGAAAAAAATAAAAAAAATTAAAAATAGTAAAAAAAAATAAAAATAAATTAAATTAAAAATAGCAAAAAGATTTAAAAAGAGAAAGATTTAAAAAGAGTAAAGATGTAAAAATGGTAAAAATTAAAAAAATTAGGTTATAGCTCCATCATTATTCAGTTTTTATCATTTTCTAAATATAAATATGTATAGAAAGAATAAAAACTGAGAAAACCATAAAACAGAAACTATTTAAAAAATATCTACCTGACTGAAAATGGTGCCATTGGGACATAGAAACGAAGCCTTGCCACCATTCAGATCGCAATAATGCCACACTTGACCATTCGTTTCGGGATCGCCAAAGAAGCCTTTGTAGCGTTGCTCCGAACCGTTGAAATTCGTCTGTGGTATATCTGCATAATTGGGATAATCGATGAAAGCGCGCCCGGTGCTCGGTCCAGGATGCTTATCTGAAGGCAAATTATTAGAAAAAGCAATTATCATGTGACTTCAACATCTACTTGGCACTAGCGGCGAGGGGTAATACTTAAAAATTTTACGATAGGACGCGACGACTAACGGATGGTTTCAAGACCGATAGATCAAAAATCGGGATATGGTAGCTAATGTTCAAAACATAGTGAAGTTACGGAAAGAACACTTCCCTGCCTGCTGAACGCAGTGAAAGTGTAACATCTTGAGATGGCGAAGGCGATTCCCAAATTGGTGACGGTGGAATAAATTTTACATTGCCCGATTATGACGGGGTTTGAATAGCGATTACTCGCCTGAATAACAGAGAAAACGGTTCAGCGGCCGATGGATTAGTGAACGGGATATTCAAGTGTGCTCTGCCCAAACCACAAAAAGGGGGACCCCAGAATCTGCGCCTCCCCAATATCACATATAAGGTATTATCGGGAGTAGTGTGTGAAAGACTGAAGCCCACCGTCAACAAATTGATTGAACCTTATCAGTGTGGCTTTAGACCTGGAACCAGATTTTCACCATGAACTAAATCTTGGAAAAGACCTATGAAAGGAAAACTGCCACACACCACCTCTTCGTCGATGTTAAGGCCGCCTTCGAAAGCACGAAAAATGCCTCTCAGTTGCCTCTGTGTTTCTCTATGTCTACATTTGGTTTAGCTGTAAAACTAATACGGGGATGTAAGCGGACGTTGAGCAACACCAAAAACTCCGTCAGGATCGGGAAAGACCTCTTCGAGCCGTTCAATACCAAACAAGGTTTCAAGCAAGGTGTCTCCTCATCGTGCGACTTCTTCAACCTACTGCTGGAGAAAATAGTTCGAGCTGCAGAACTTAATCGAGCAGGTACCATCTTTTATAAGAGTGTATAGCTGCTGGCGTATGCTGCTGATATTGGTCTCAATACCCGCGCCGTTGGTTCTGATTTCACCACACTGGATGAGAAATGGAAGCGTATGGGTCTGGTTGCGCACAAGCACAAAACGAAATATATTCCGTCATCAAACAAACAGTCATCGCATTCGCGACTTGAATCGCACATCACTATTGGCGGTCATAACTTTCAAGTCCTAGGTAAATGCACTAAATTAAGATTTTCTGAAGTCTTCGGAGCTTAAAAAAGTCGAAATCAACAGACCGTCTCTAACTCATATAATATATATATATTTGAATGTATTTAAAAGAATTTTTCAACTTAGTGTAATTGATTTTTAAAAATCTGTCAGCGAAGAAAATTTCTCCGAAACTGCTCGATCAATAGACTTCCACACTATAAGGTTTTTAATAATTATTTTTAAACCACTCTAAAATTTATATTTTTTCACAAAACACGACTTTTTCTGAATTTCAATAGAAGGGGAACATGACATTTTGTCAAATATCAAAACTTGGACGGGTAGTCTTACATATATACAACTATTGTAAAAATATTTTTTTATCATGAAGTCATTTCCCTACAAGATCAAGGAAATAAAGAACTTTCGAAAGGAATCTCCAATAATTAAAGTGCATTAAATTTTATAAATGTACGTTATTTTTATTTATTTAATAAACAAAATATCTCTTAAAAAAACATATGCATTTGTTTTCTGATTTGCAAATGGATATGAACACTTAAAGCAACTCAGTTGAAATTGCTTCCAATGTAGTTCGACACTGTCGAAAGAGCTTTCTTCTTCGAATTCAATATAGCTCATTTCGATGGCAACCTAAGATAGGGTTTGAATAACTGTAACAACAACACTAACTTCAACAACAGTGGATACTACTATGTGACCTAGCCCCTATATAAATAATATCAGGATTTTCGAACTCCCGGCTGACCTTACTATATATGATTGGTTTACACATTAAAGTATTTCCCTGCCTTTTATTCTCGCAATTTGCAAACGTAAAAAAGTCGGTTGCACCCGACCTAGCTCTGCCTTACTTGTTTTTTTTTCGCTCTAAATGTGGTTATGACAGATCGAGCCATCTAAGTACCAGAGTTCGGACAATGTAGTTTAATTTCCCATTGTATGTTATTCCATTCCCTTATTTTGTAATGTAAATAAGAAATTGAATACAAGTTTTATTAATACTTAACCAGATACAAAAACGCCCACGCCCGCGTAAGAAAAAGTGTCTGTCAACTAAACGGTTCCTCATGCTGATATTTAAAAAGCTATAAATACCATTCACAAATACACAATATTTCTTAGATGGACTTGATTTGGACCAGTCAGTCTATGCAGCATGCCACAGTGACAGGACCCGAACAAACTTTTCGAAGATTGCAACATTGTTTTAAGCAATAACCCAATCGGCTAAAGAAAAAAGATTTTCAAGCAACCACATTCTTCCGCGCATTCAGTTTGTTTGGCAGCCATATAGTATGATGGTGCGATAACGGTAATGTGAACAAAATTTCTCCACGTTGGATTCCATACATTGTATCAATCGCTCAAGAAGGGCTTGTGTCGTTAGTAATGAATTTCAAGTATGAGAACGAATAACGGCAGTGGGCTGATTCAGTGGTTTCAGATGAGCCTAATCCAATAAAAATTGTTCGCTTACAAAGCACTTCCAGCAAATGGTTGCCCATTTTTTTTTTTTTTTTTTTTTTTTTTTTTTTTTTTTTTTTTTTTTTTTTTTTTTTTGGAAAAATTGGACATGTTGCAACCATATTATTTTCCCAGTTGTCTTTCAAGGTGTCAAGAAATTCAACCGCCGTCGGTTCTCAACACCTGAAGAGGTATGTATCGGAATGTTTTTTTGCTTCGACAATATGTTGATCTTAATGGAGATTGTTTTGAAAAAACAATAAAGCGGTTTCCGGTGATTTATATTATTGTAATTGTATTGTAAAGGCAACTCTCGAATACTCTGTTTAAGGCATACATAGTATTTATCTATATTTAAAACTATCAGATAGCTCTGTAGCTTTCATAAAGTAACTAATCAGCAAAAACTTATTTTATACATCAGATAGAATATATGAACAACAGATTTAACAACTTTTGTTAAAGTCTGTGCGTAGCTAATGTGAAATGAAGGAAATGCCTAATAAATTCCATATCATTTGAGTTCATAAGGAGTAGACTAAATCAAACCAACAGCACTTAAGTATGCGCTGACCTTTGCACGTATCATGAGGTCACGTACACGAACGACTTGTCTGCCGAAAGGACACAGCGCTCATGTACGGATATACAAGCGCACGCACACACATCCTTTGGCGGGTTACAACAGAAATGCACACCCGAGACCATTCAACACTTGTGAGATATTTATGCAGACACACACACATACACACATATATGCATAAATGCTGACTTTTATGAATATAAAGTTCAATACCTTCGTGATTTCTGTTACTGAGGATATGCATGTGCGTGTGTGCATGCGCAAAATAGCCTTGCTTCCTGTCGCTTCGGCGTGTCTATTTCAGCTGAGTTACTAAACCGACGAATTGTTGCCAATAATAAATACAAATAATAAACAAACATAAACGGAAATGGCAATAATGCAAAAATATGCCAAAGGCAAACCAAAGAAACTAAAGAAAACGCAGACACGCAGCGCTGAGACCGAAGTAGCGGCAGGGGCTAAAGCGAAGAGGTTAGAGGCAGTATGTTGCTGCTGCCTGATGTGTGTAGGTATGGGTGTATAAATGTATGTACGTATGTGTAAAAGTAACAGCAAGTCAACAGACAACCCATTCCCCAGGCAGCAGTCAATTCAGCGCCTCAACACTTGGGTATTGCCAACAAAAACAAAAACAACAAACTTAAACTAAAGGCATAAACAATAAAAATAAATAACTGAAAATGAAATTGAATGTAAAAAATTTTTTTATAAAACAAAATTACGCATAAGAGATGGCAAAAGCAACAACAACAACTCGCATTTCAGAAGTAAGTGTGAGTTACTAGGGAAAACATCGTCCACATATTTCTATACATTTATCTATTTGCTTTATAAACCGTTAATTTTGGCTGCACTGAAGCTACACACTTACATTCTTATAGCATAAAGGGTATAAAAAGATCTTTATTATGATTTTGAACGACCAGTTTGTATGGCACCATTATGATATAGTAGTCTGATCTGAACGATATCTTCGTATCTTGTAACACTGCTTAGGATAATAATCTGTGCCAAATTTTGTAACGATAGCTTATCAAATTAAAGAGTTGTTCATACAAGGACTTAATTGTGACCATTCAGCTTGTATGACAGCTAAAGGCTATAGTAGACCGATCTGAAAAAATTCAGTGGAGATTTGCATTATTGGCCTAGGCAATACCACATGCGAAATTTCATGAAGATATCTCGTCAAAGGAAAAGGTTTCCCATAGAAAGGGCTGCCGTTTCTTGCTGTGTAAGACAAACATCGTAGAAAACTTAATTCACTCTGTTGAGGGTATAAATAGTTATATTTACGTTTGTATACATGTTTAACATTTTCTCATGTAGCAATGATAATTTTCGGGATTGCCAAAAAATACCATAGGGAACAATGAGCCACTGATTGAGAGCGTTGTTCACGATGCTCACTGCCGCCTGGTATGAACTGCTGGTAAATGACAAGTGCCAAACTCCTATCTTGTGAATGACAGCTCTTCTGTGTGTTTGTGGCACAACAGTCAACTCCACACAACAACAATGCGATTTAAATATTTGTGCGAAAACATTTGTAAATTTGTGGCAAGAGATTTGACCAGCCATAGGTAGCGGTAGAACAGGGCGTATGCGGCTAATATGAATAACGGATGCGTGCCATTGGGTTTACCAGCGCAATTTACCAGCAAAACCAGTGTTGTTAAATTCTTTGCATTGCCAACCATTTTGTATAAATATATTTTTGTTCGCTTTGCTTTCTGCAGATATGTGTTTGTATGCGTGAGTGTGTCCTTGAGTGGTTGATTTCCATACGAAATAATTCAAGCGTGTAAACTGGGCTTCAGTTTCCGCATAGTTTCCATAGTTCGGAAGAGCTTTGATTTTACGTAAAATAATCTTATATTTTAGAGATACTTTCTTGATTTATTGCAACAATGCGAAAGTGCAAATAACAGTTATTATTTGTAATTAATTACATTATTTGGTACACATAAGAGATAGTAATAACAATAAAGCGCTTACTACAGAATGAAACTAAGATTTTCGTTTAGAATTGGACATATAGAAAAGAGGATGTATTTTTTGTAAAACAGGTTTTATTTCCAGATGTGTCGAAGTACACAATTTTTGTTAGGGATGGAAGAAAAAGAGTTCAAACAAATCTAAGGCTAAAATGACCGCAACAACCCTTGAGGAGTTGGAATGCTAACACTTCTTCACCGCCGTATTTGAATAGCTCGACCGACAATCCATCGGCCCACGCTGCTTTGTTGTTCTTCAAACTTATAATTGCTATTCGAACTTCTTCATAGTCGGGCAGTGGAACGTCTGCTCCATCGCCAACAATTAAGGAATCGGATACACCATCTCCTGATTTATGCTTTTACTGCCAATCAGCAGGCTAGAGAAGTGTTCCCTCCAATATTTCAGTATGCTCTGCGCACCAGTCATTACAAGGTGCGTGCCAATGTAGACTGGACTTAAAAAAAATGGTTTTTTCGGCAAATTTATTTATTTTATTCAAAATGGTGATATGCCGCACGGTGCCATATCAGGTGAAATACGGGTAGTAGCTAAGGGTTAAAATGTGATTTTTGGTGAAATAATCGTCTTTCGAATGTTGGATTTTGGTTTTTTGTTATCGGTCAATTTATGCGGAACACAAACAAATGCTCGGAGCATAAGCGTTTAAAACACTGGAGGTGTATCTTCCGTCTATCACAATATGATCAATGTGGTTGGTGGTTTTTCGATCCGAAGACAGCCAGGTGGCTTGATGAATTTTCTTATGCTGGAAGCTAGTACTAGAGATAACCATATTTCGGGCCCCGGCGAAGTCGATCAGCCTCAACCCATTTGGTGATGTCTCATCGTGGAGGCTAAATTTACCGACTGTTGTACCAAAGATATCTTCTTTGTCCATCCTGACGTTAAAGTCGCCAAACACGATTTTGATATCGTGGCGATGGCATTTCTCATACGTGCGCTATAAGCGCTCATAGACGATATCTTTGGCCACATTGCGCTGCTCTTTCATAGGGCGTAGACGCAAATCAGCGATATGTTGAAGAACCTCGTTTTGATGCGGATTGTGGCTAGACGTTCATTGACCGGAATGAATGACAGTACTCGGCGACGGAGTCTCTCTCCGACCACGAATCCCACACCAAACTTGCGCTCCTTTACATGGTGACTGTAGTAAATACCACAAGTACCTACTTGTCTCATTCCTTGCCCCGTCCATCGCATTTCTTGGACGGCGGTGGTGTCACTCTAACGAGGACATCAACCATCTAGGCAGCGGCACCTTCCCAATTAAGGGACCGGACGTTTCCGTTGCGTGCCCTCAAATCGTAGTGCTTGTTTCGTATTATCTGCGCTATACACTCCAATATGTCCGTTTCCGTTGCGTGCCCTCAAATCGTAGTCCTTGTTTCGTATTATCTGCGCTATACACTCCAATATGTCCAAAAAATACTGAAAAAGGAAGAGAAGTGGTAAAAAGGATATGGAAATAGCTACTAATTTTACAGTTAGCCTTATTTGTATACAAACTGAATAGCTGTCCAGCAATTGACTCATGAGTTAAAGATTTCAAGTGACGCAGGTTTTGGTGTTTTCACATATTAAAGAAATAAAAGCTTTTGTTGGAATAAATTGCTTATAGCTGACTTCGGACCTCAAGGAATGTTATCTGGAAAGAAAGTCGAGGGTGTGACCTTTTAAAGCAAAAGATCAATGATACTACAAAGTCTGTAACAAATAATTGGATCTCGCCATAATCGGTAAGACGCTCTCGGTGGAATACGAACAAAGTTAAGCGGAGTCTGTCACGTCTTCTAGTAACTTTTTTAACAAATAGGTTATGTAATGCTTCACGTTTAATTTGTTATTTGTTACACAATGCTACTCAGTCCTCAGTCCTCGCAACAGTCGGAATATTATTTTTCAGGTTTAACATTCAATAACTTCTTCAGTCCGGTTTTTATTTCCTCAATAGTGTCAAAACGACATTCTCACATTGACATTTCGGGTTTGCTGAATATCCGGAGTCAACACAGGCATATACGGTGGTTGCGGAATATATTATCGTGGTGAACGAACAAAGAATTGTTTGGCCATAATTCCGGCGGTTAGAAGTAAATGACGCATAATGCTTTAATAACATTTTTTATTGACAGCTTGCCTCGGTGGAGGGAATTTATAATGCAGCACACCAAGGTATTCATCTCAGCTTACTTTCTGTTCACAGCTAAGTATACATAACCAAAAAATAACATATGCCTTAGCTTTGTTATCTCGGCAAAGAGGTTTCCGTAAATCAAATAGCCTCAAGATATGAAGTATGTATGTAAGTATTTAGGAGCACTAGAGAAGCTCTTTGCCTGCGCTACACATCTAATAAAGTAAATGAATGAAAATGGATATTCTCTAAATAAAGGACAACAGCTGGTCGAATTTTAGACAATACGTATGTGTGTATACTTATCTACATGGACACATAAATGCTGCATAAAAAGAAACTTTATTTTTCTGGATGCTGCAACAAAAAGCCACTCCGCTTCCTGAATACTAAAAAAAAAGGTTTTTCCATCCTCACAGATAAGAGTAAATCAAGTGATTTCTCCTTAAGGTTTTTAATCAATTTGAGCAACTCTGAAACGACACAAATACATACATACACACATACGCACCAATGAGGCAGTCAGTTATATAGAAAATAAAGCGCACAAAGGAATCAAGGCCCACACACACACATACGGTATGAGTCATAAGACAAGATATCAGCAAAAAAAAGTTTAAAATTCACAGATCAAAAGCACAATTTTCTGTTGAAGTCGAAGTTAAAGCAACAAAAGTGGAAGTAAATAAAACCGTTACACTTTTAAGATAATAAAAGCAGAGAAAAGCTGAGAGAAAACTTTGATGCATTTTCAAAGTCGTGAGTGAGCTGCAAAAACAGACAAAAGCGCAAAGGCAATAACAACATACGACAGCAGAACTCAAGTGGATTGGATTACCAGGAAAAAATAAAGGCGAGGAAGATAAAAAGTGCCAGCGAAAATAGAGCAAAAAACGCTAGCGAGAACCCTTTTGCTGATAAGGAAACTTTGCCGGCCAATTGAGCAAAACAAAATATAAACAAATATCTTTGTATCGCTCCTTTTTCTACCATATACATACATATGTACACGAGATTGCGTCAAAGCGTTAATCTAAATCTCTGTTTCTAAGACAAAGCAAATAAAATGCGATACGCTGCAAAGTTTGTGAATAATTAAGAATTCAATTAAACTCAGAAGCAGTCAGATTAATTGAAAGTATAGAATTTTAAAGACTTTATATTGCATCAAATCCCTTCATCAGGTATATTTTTGAAAAAGTGGACATCCTTTTCAACTGGATACATGAAAGTGACGTAACGATTTCTTAACCTTCAAGCTAACGTGAACTTTTCTAATCTCAATTTATTTGAAGCCAAGTCTATAAGGTATATCTCCGATCAGCAACGCTTTGCCTCTAACATAGCTGCTACGGCTCCAATCTTACTAGTTCACTATACATATCAGTCTTTTTGAAAAGCTTTTGAAAAAAACCTTCTAGAGATTGTAACCGCAATGAATTTCTAAACATGTTTTTACAGTTTCACATAAGCTTCCAGACGCTTGCGATTTTTTTTGCAATAATGAAAGTTACGTCTAAAATCGAAACATATGATGAGTTACCAGGGTAACTTTGAGGAGGCATTCTGGAGCCCTTCCCGTTAGTAATAATTATGAAAACTTTAGATGATGATCTGATAATGTTGTCTAAACGTAACGGATAACGTACTTGAGCATTGAATGGGTTTGGTAAATAGATATTTTTATAGCTAATTGGATTCCCATATTTTGATTTTTCAGTTTAAAACCCAAGAAAAATTACAAAGAACCAAATCTTGCGAATATGGTGGCTCAATGAAGACTCCTGCTTAATGTTCGAATAAGAAGGTAATCACAATCCTACTATATTCGACGACCTTTTTGCTAAAATGTCAGGTATTTTTAGTACTCGGCTAGCATTGACAAACTTTAATACACTAAACATTGACAAAAATTAATTGAGTAGACCCCTAAGAGATTTTGACAACCTCTGCTCCCTCTGTTGTCATCATTCAAGTGTTAAACATTGTTTCAGCATTGCGTTGGAGATGAAGCAGATTCCTCAAAACACTTGTACCACATTTTCAGCGATTACGTCGCCAGGATGCTATTAAAAACAAAAAAAAAAAAGTTTGTTTGAACTCGTTGTTCAAGTCGACCTAAAATAGCACACACTCTTTGATCAAAAACACGCACCGTTTAAATATACCAGTCCGAGTCAAATTTGATCAGACGATATATATCAATTGTTTTGCATCAGCGGTGTTTTCCACGATTGGAAAACAATGTTTTGTCAAACACGAAACTTTTTTCCGTCGTAAACAAAAGTGAGAAGTGGACTGCGGATCTCAACATTTTTTATGAGTTCACTTTCGAGAGCAATAACTTGAAATGGATTGGATGAGATATAATAATATTACATTCAAGCTAAGTCGAGAATATTAATTTTTAGTAAGTGGCGCGATTTTACGGCCAGACCAGAGACTTTACAGCCTAGCTCAGATCAGCTCAGTAGTATACGCAACTTTAGTTAATTATAGCAAGTAATTAAATTTTTTCCTGGTAGTCAGGAAAATAACTAAAGTTAATCTCTAGAACTTAATTAATTGATTAAAGGCTGAAATGAGGTGTACAGAAAAGTCTTCAGTATACTCACTAACATTTTAACTCACATTTCTACCCATGACCTCTAAAAATGAAAATTACTAAAATTATCCGCATAAAATATTTATTTAGAAATTGAAATTATTGTTAAATACTTTTAATGAGTTTGATCATCAAAACGCTTTCCTTTATGGCAGCACTTTATGGAAGCACTTACAACTGTATGAGATTATTTCTCGCTTAAATACTTAAAGAGGCGATTTGAATGGGTAACATAATAAGGTGTGACTATTTATACCATAGGAAGCAGTATTTCTCTTACTTATAATAACAATGTACAAGGTTATCATTATATACCAATTTATTTCTTAGAAAAATACTGGAGGTAGGTCGGTGTGGAAATGGAAACTACATATGATGAGGGGCAACATAATTTAATATATTTTTCGGCGTCAATAAGAAAAATTATCATATTTAGGTTGAACTTAGCCGAGAACAAAGAAACACCCCTTCATTATTTAATCGGAAACACCCTCGTGAAGATCTGATGTATCAAAAAGATAACATTATCTGACTAAAAAGATTAACGGATCTGACCCCGCTGACTTTTATTAGGTTATCTGCATAATAATGTGTACATCAACAAACGGCACTATCGCCGAACCTAAGCAAATATTCATGCCGAAATTGTATCCATATTCTCCAAAGTATTAAGGAAATAATGGAAAATAAAAAATACAATTTTGTTGTGGACAATTAAGTCAACATTCTCAATATTGTCTCGAACAAAGAATATTAAAATAATTTTTTCGAAGTTAATCAATGTAGCTATACATTCCGACAGATGGCTATATATATGATTTATTAGCCCAAAAATTAATATCTCAATAGATTGCGTCCCCATTTTTTCGAAGAATCCTAATAAATTAATGTTTTTTGGATCCTTTATCCAGCAATGGACTTAATATTTTTGATTTCCTGCAGTAAAATCAAAAAAGAGTTCCAAACAGAGTCTTCTTTGCAGTAACTTTCTACACTCTCTGCGAAAAAATGGTCCACCCTAGCATGCATAGATTAATTTCATATAATAACCATGAATATAATGAAGCTTAAATCCATTCGTTTAAGCTATAAAAATATGTTATGTTAATTCGAATATTAAATTCTTAAAAGACCACATAGCTTACAGTGTCTATATGTTAGACGCTAGCAATAATAATAATCACACACATACGCGTAGATACATGCATACGCCACCAACAATGCAAGACCAATAAACATTAAATTCACCACAAAAGCGTAATAAAAGCCGGGTCATCTAATAAAAATGCCCACAATAACAACATTGCCCGGACGGCGAGAAGCAAATGCGAAGAAATTGCGGCAGCAGTCATCAAATTGTAATTCCAGCAGACCACATAATATTATATAACAGCATTAAAATCAACAAAATTGATGGTCAGTGCGGGTAATATAACAACACACAAATATTAATACATACCTACACTCACTTATACATTCGTACATATACATATCTACCCATTTGCAGGCGGCAGTTGAGCACAACCCAATTATCGGGCAGCAAGTCAACAATGTTGCAATGCTCAGTTGCGGTCGCAGGGGGTGGTGGCCATTAATTACTTATTTTATCATAAAACGCCGCAGGATGTATAATTTCTATTACATAACACCAACAGAACTCAACATCATTAAAAACCTTTCAATATAATTATGTGGCATACACACACACGCGGAGGCAGCGCTGCTACGCATTCAAATTTTTTAGAAAATTTGAGATTTTTTAAATAAAGTTGGACCATCTGACCATATTCAAAAGATAAATGTAAAAAAAATATTCTTTCGARTGATATTAAACAATCCCCGTCAAATATGTAGTTTCAGAAAGTTTTCTTTAAAAATGTAGGAAACCTCGAAATGGTTCACTCTTTATTTAACATAAAAATATTCTTTGGCGAAATCTTGAAACGTCATTGATTGGTGGTCTCTTTGTCATGTGTAAGGAATTTGCTTCTATATATGTTCATATGTATTAAGATGAAAATTTAATATTATTTTATACTTTTCGCACAACTTTATTTAAA
>NW_017535452.1:310971-402320 GCF_001853355.1 Bactrocera latifrons
ATGACAAAGAGACCACCAATCAATGACGTTTCAAGATTTCGCCAAAGAATATTTTTATGTTAAATAAAGAGTGAACCATTTCGAGGTTTCCTACATTTTTAAAGAAAACTTTCTGAAACTACATATTTGACGGGGATTGTTTAATATCACTCGAAAGAATATTTTTTTTACATTTATCTTTTGAATATGGTCAGATGGTCCATCCCTTGAGTCCAAATTTCGGTTAATCGTTTCAACTGGTAACTGGCGAATAATAAACGTGATCTTTTGTTCCAAAGACTGAATCGAAGCAGGACTATCCGCACAGGCTTTAGATTTAACATATTCCAAATAGAATAAGTCTATCGAACGGCCCGAAACGTGAATAATCTGCTCACGGAAATGCTCTCTCACTAAATCCATTGTTTGATACGAATTGTAGGAAGTAGCGCCGTCTTGTTAATACCAAACGTCGCCGAGATCTCCAATTGCAAGCATTAAATAGTCCGTTATCTTGACGCGATAACGGTCGCCATTTTTGAAAAAATACCGATGATTGCACCGGCCCCCAAACAACACCAAATAGTTGTTTTCTTGATGAAATGGGAGCTATTGGGTCTCATTAGGTTGCACTTCGTCCAAAATACGGCAAATTTTCTTATTTACGAACCTATTGAGCTAGAAATACGCCTTATCGCTAAACAAAAGTAACGAAAACGTTGGATCTTCTTGGAACTTTTCAAGATCTAAGATGTACGAAGCGCGCGAAACACATTATTTAGAGAACGTGAGTTTTCGTAATAAAGTTGAGCAATTTGTAAAGGTTGATCAGGGGTTAGTCTTTCTATGATGAAATGCTAAGCAATACTGAACAAAATTAACAAGACAGCTTAACACGACTCACGCGTGATCAAAAAAATGCTATTCAAAAAGGTACATCTACTAAGATCACCAGTTATTGTATTAACCATTTGATCAAACTTGATTCGGATTGGTACACTTGTTTGGTATGGGAAAAAATGGATGAATTTAAACTTAAAACGTTTTGTTTCCAAAGGAGTCACAGCTACGGAAGCGTTGAAAATGTTGGAAAATTGTGTTTGGGGAGTAATATTTATCACCAACACAATTATATGAGTGGCACAAAGTACTCTTTGAAATTGATAAAGTCATCGGGAATTTGCCTCAAGCGAGTCTTCCATCCACCTCGTCAAAGAAGTTAGAGAAGAAGTGCTTGAAAATCTTATTGTTGTCATTTTAGAGGGAAAGATCTCAAAATCTTTCATGGATTAACTTAACAACTTTGGTTAACGGTTTAGGTATCAAGCAAGTCAATGCCAGACACGCATGAAATGCTTAACGTACGTGAGGATCCTTCAATAATCGAACTCATCATTACCGATGACGAGAGGTAGATCTATGAATATGTCGTCGTAACTATCCAGCAATCTAACGAATAGTCTGAGACCCAACATCGAAGAGAAAATACGACATATTTTGCAAATTTTTTCGCTAAAGGTAAACTTTGATATCAAAGATGTACCACGCCAATTTGTGGAATTAAAGATAAAATAATTGTGAGAGGAAGAGGTGAATGCTACACAAAAAAACAATTTGGAATTAATAAATTATATCAAATCGTTGGATGGCTTTGTGCAAAGATGTTCAAGTGTACCGATTTTTTGCTTCGATATGCGATAATGGATGAAACATGTCTCCATTTCATTTCACTCCGAAGTCCAATAGACAGTTCTACGAGTGGACTGTACACGATAAACTCGTCCCAAAGCGTGGAAACACAGTTGGCTGTCTAGGTTATGGGATCTGTATTTTGGGATGCGCATGGAATAATTTTAATTCTCTACCTTGAAAAAGGGAGGTCCGTCATCAGCAATCATTACATAGCGTTATTAAACCGTTTGAAGGACGACATTGGCAAAAAAGACCGCATTTGCAAATCAGTGAAAACGATGGGAAAATCCATGGATTGAACTTTTTATTGCTCTTCATCCACCAGATCAAGGCCCCAATGACTATTACCTGTTCTCAGATCTCAAAGAAAAAGTTTTCGTCGATGAAGAGGTGATCGCCGAAACTGAAGTATATTTTCAAAAAGTTGTAGGATCGCTATTATCAGTGTATCATTTTAAGTAACTATGTTGAATAAAAGACGAATTTTGGCAAAAGTGTGTTGTACTTTTGTAAATTAGAGTAGTATGTGTAATTTATCCGGGTTAAAGCAGCTTGGAGACGCTTAATGTAGTGTGCATTAATATTTTTACAGCTGAATGAAACAAGATTATCTCCTCTTTCAAACTACACTATTTTGAAAACTAGAAACCTTAAACAATTTATCAAAATTACTGCTAATCGCCAGCCTAAATAAATCTACGATTTGCTTAACCTTACCTTATAACTAAAAGCATAACCTCACATATATTTATTGAATTTATGAATTGCTTAGTTAACATTTATGCCGGAAACAAATTCAGATTGTTTGCAAACTAAATATAATATTCAAATATATTTATTCCGTACATTGATTAAACTGCAATTGCATAAAATTTTGATTGCGCAATTTCCATCAACAAATATGCTGTGGTCGCACTTCCTCTTGCATTTGAAAATATTTTAATTCTTGGTTGTGTTTTATTCGCAAACTATTAAATATTTAATTAAACAGCCACGAACACCACAACAATTAAAATTTATTAAATTTTGGTTGCGATTTCTAACTCGTTGGTCGAATAAATTAATCAAAGGCGTTGCAGTGTTAAAAGAGTGGTAAACATATTTACACTTTTGAAATATGAAAACTATTATTATTATTATTACTTTTTTTTTTTCAAAAATATATTTAGGGTTTTCACATAGTCTCATAAAGTTATAACGATTTGAAAACATAGCATTCAGAGTTGTGTAAACTCATTTTTGTATGTAATCCAACAACAAGTGTAAAAATTCATAATTTTATGATTTTACGATGCTTTACGACGGGTTGTGAGTACCCGAATTAAATTGGAACTAACGCGATTTTTTAAAATATTTGAGATTTTACACAAATGAAAAAATTATTTATTTCCATAAGTGAATGCATATGTACAAACCTCTTTTAGTATTTCTATATCCAGAATAGGTTACAATAAATGTGGCACGAAATTTGTAACATCCAGAAGCAAATGTCAAAGATATATACACTTGTGCTCACACAATTAAGCCACATAAACGTTATGGTGTACAAATTCATAAAAGTTGAATTTTATTGATAAATCGAAAAAAAAGTTTCACAAAATTAAAAGAAAGTACTTAAACTTTATTGTACTTATAGTTTTTTAAAGGTAAATTTTAATGTAAAAGCAAACATCTGTTTTCTTCTTCATTGGTATGTATTTTTCGTGCTCATATAATTAAGCCACCTGCAAAAATAAGCTGTCAGATAAAAGAATTCGATGTTTTGTTCAAAAAAACTTGCCTTATTTAGACTAATATTTTGTTGGGAATCCCTTTTGCAAAATTACTTCCCTGCAGCGTTGGTTCATTGTACGGACTAGTGTGTTACATTGGTCCGGAGTAATTTTGCTCCATTCTTCATTTAAAATTTGCCACAACGTAGCCTTATTTGACGGTTTTCTCGCCGCAACTGCCCTTTTAATAATCCCCCATAGATTCTCTATAGGGTTTAAATCCGAGCTTTGGGCAGGCCACTCAAGACACTTGATACGGTTCATCGCAAACCAGTCCTTAACGACCCTGGAGCAGTGCTCTGGGTCGTTATCCTGTTGAAATATCCATGCTAGTGGTAAATTATCGGCGTAATTTTTATCTAGGTGTTCGGCTAAAATGTCTCTGTACATACTGCCAGTCATTTTGCCCTCAATTTGTACAAGTGGTCCTACTCCGCATGAAGTAAAACACCCCCATACCATGACTGATGATCCACCATGTTTGACAGTTTTTTTAGTATACCGTGGGTTCAGTTCTTGTATTGGTGGTCGCCTGACATAGGGTCTACCGTCATTCCCGAAGACATTAAATTTAGATTCATCACTCCATACCACTAGATACCAGAATTTTGAGTCCTTTTGCAGGTGCTCKCTTGCAAACGCTAGCCTTCGTTTGATGTTCCTTTTTGTAACGATCGGCTTGCTTCGTGCAATTCGCCCATTTAAGAAATTTTCCTGTAATCTCCGTCGGACTGTCTGTGCTGATACCCGTACACCATGATTTTGCTCAATTTGGGCTCTAATTTCACTCGAGGTCAAAAAAGGATCTACCTTGCTCATCCGTACTATCTGCCTGTCGTCGTTAGGAGTTGTTTTTCTGGGTTTTTTACGGGGCAAATTTTCAAAAGTCTTATGTTTTTTAAAATATTGTAAAGCAYTCTTAACCTTTCCCCTAGAAAAGGTTAAATATTCCACTACTTTCGCAATATTTTTGAACTTTTGGTAACATTCCCATATGACTCTTCTTTCACATGGAACTGTACTCTTGTTTTTACCCATTGTTTAGAAAACTTTCAAAAAACGTTTTTAAATTAAATGGAACCAATAAACGTTTCACTTTTTTAATAATTTTTTTTTACACAGACAGTGATTGCAAAGCTTTTGTAACACTGGCTTAATTATATGAGCACACGCGACTAGATCAACTGCGAGTTTATTTTCATTTTTTCGCCAACCACGATACTTATTTCTCTGAATATGATCTTAGCAACTTCCTAACATATAACGGAACTTTTTTGCATACCGTTATACAAATGAAAAGCTAATTCGGTGAATTTATTTTCAGAAACATAGTTTTGTTATGCAGTGGCTTAATTATGTGAGCACAAGTGTATATATGTCAAATATATATATATTATGAAGAAAAAGCGCAGTAACTTCTAATTTAAAGGGGAATGTTTATTATCATTACTATGTAGATTCATTTGCCATTTATTTTTTGAAGATTATCTCTTTTAAATGTTGAAAGCGGCTATATCTCAGATGGTTCATTCCTTGAGTGCAATTTTCGATTACTCGTTCACGCATTTCAACTGGTAACTGGCGAATGTTATGCGTGATGTTTTTTTCCAAGGCCTGAATCGAAGCGGAATTGTCCGCATAGACTTTAAACTTTACATATCCCCACAAGAAAAACGGTGTGATATAAAACGATCTTGGTGGATAATCGACCGGCCCAAAACGTGAAATTATCTGATCACTGAAGTGTTCTTTCATAAATCCATTAATTGATGCGATCTGTGGCAAGTCTTGTTGTAACCAAATATCGCCGAGATCGCAAGCTTCAGTTTCAGATATCAAATGCTATGCACTCATTGGGGCCATTTTTAAAAAAAACATGGACCGATGATTCCACCAACCTACACACCACACCAAACCGTTATTTTTCCCATTGAGTCAGAAATGGGCCTCAACGCTGAATAAAATTTGGCTCTAAAACGTCGGTTCTTCTTGCAACTTTTCAAAAGCCCATAGAGTGAAGCGAAGTCGCTTGAAAAGGTTGAACGGTTTCAATTCTTGCACCAGCTTAAATTCTATATGTCGGTCTAAGTTGATTCGAACCTCGACGAATCACTATCCATGGTCTTGGGGTACGGTTCGTGTAAGCTGCTGTTGCTATATTTTTTCACTTCATGATCTATTCAGTCGACTATTAGTCAATAATGAATGCAGGGCCTCAAGATGGCTGATAGTGTTATCAATAGTATGCTCAATATGTCGATTGTGTTGATCATAATTTTAGCGAAGCGCCTGAAACAGATTCTTTATAGATCGTTCATTTTCGGAATAAAGTTGAACGATTTGTAAACGTTCGTTCAGGCTTAAGCCTTTCATGATAAAAAGAGCACATCTACTTGGATCACCCGTAAAATGATCAGCTTAACGAGCTGAGTCTGCTTAGCCATGTCCTTATTACTGTATGCCCACTAATTAATCACTCAGTTTATGAGTAATCGAGCTACACACTTGTTGGAACCGCTAATATCGAATCATTATAACATACAGCTGCAAAATGAACTGCTCGATCAAAACGCGGTGCTTGTATGGATAACTTTTTTTATTTTACAAGATATCATAAAGAAATTTTGCGTATATTATTATTCAGAACAACGTTACTATTTCCAAAGAAATACCTTAGATTGGATCACTTTAGCATATAACTGCCATACATACACTGACCGAAAAACTGTAAGTACTTGTAGTATTATAACCCAAATGGTCAACGAAAATCAGAATAATTCAAAAATTCAAAGCCTGCAACAAAAACTGTTATTGCTCGTAGTAATTTGCACTCAAAATAGCAACTCAGACTTTTGAGTGCCCAATTCAACACTTTGGCTGCCGCGTAAGCATTTTGTTGGCGACAAAGTTCCACAATGCGCACGGCAAATTGACGCCACAAGGGGTTGCAAGTGTCACTGGAATATTTTTACACACACACACTACAAACATTCGAACGCTTTCGCATATGGAAATACTTGTACAATGCATTACTCTCAATGCCAATATAAATATACATGTATATATAGATGGCTTCTGTAGCGCCACATTGGCAGCTGTGAAATGAGCAATCATAGCATTCTATACAAATGAATACATCTATAGTCAGATCAATGCTTTCAACGTCAGCTAAATTTTCATTAAATTGCCATATCGACTGTAATGTTGACACCATTGCATGCTGCAGCAATTGAAGGGAACTGCAAGTGTGCTGCTAAACGCAAGGTGTCGAGTGGCAATTTCAGCTAAGCACCCAATTGCATATGATTATATTTGCATATGAGCATCTATTTATAAATACTCTCCTATCCAGCGTTATGTAAGCGCTGTTGGCATATAAAATTGAATAAGTGCACAAGTAAATCGCAAATAAATGCTATTGATAATTAATGTTGGCGACACATTTTATCGCTCAATTTATGCGCGTAAATTTCGTACAGCAAATCACCAGCGTAAATGGCAACAAACGAAATATAGGTTGTTTACTTGATTCCATACTTATATCGAAGCTTAATATATTTGTATTCAAAACGACTGGTTGTATGATTCAGTATACCCTGGTTATATGATAGTTTAGTTATGAAAAAAAAAATCAGCGGACCAGTACAAATTCCTAGTGGAACTTAAAGAGTCTACCCCTATTATAAATCTTAGTGTTTTACTAATTCGAAAATGCAAACATCATCAATGCTTCATATTCTTTGGACTGAAAATTAACTAATCAAATTATCGGAAAAATTTTGTGTAGGTTTAATATAACCATAAATTACTCTTCTCCAACGGGACAGCATTACCAAAATGGTAAGCTTCACCAAGAAGGTCAAAGTTACCCTTAGCAATAAGACTGAATGCAATAATTATACTCTTGAACTACTGTTAAGGCATAGTACATTCAAGAAGTACACAGACGGCTCGAAAACGTCGGAGGGAATTTGTGCAGGAGAGCCACGTACCAAACTCTCCATATCAATGGAACGCTTTCCAAGCATTTTTCAAGCAGAAGTTTTTGCCATACGTCGGTGCGTAGAGACAAACCTTCAACGCAACTATCGCAACGAACGTATAACCATACTTAGCGGCAATCAAGCGTCACTTCAAGTAACGGAACCGAACCAAGTACACCTCTTCTGCGTGCACGGTCACAAAGCTATAGCCGGAACTAAACTGGCTGTTGAACTCACCCAATCACCCGCAGCATCCACTAACATGACAGGACCTAAACACTTCATTATGATGAGTACCCATACCATGAAGGTGCGGCTACGCAAGAAGAAGGAGTATACATAGAGAGGTTCTGGCAACAATTCCAAGGCAATCGCCATGCCCAGTCGTTAATGGGTGGTTATAAACTCTACAGGTTTAGATATGTAATCAACCTCCTCAAACACCAACTTAGGCCACTTGTGGCATTTTACACTGGAGCGGTAAGCTCAGGAAGCACTTATTTAACAGGGACCTCGCTTTTTGTGCAAATTACCGATTCTGCAACAACGAGCCTGAAACTCCAGTCAACCTGCTAATTGACTGCATAGCAGTCAGTAGACGCAGGGTAAAGGCCCTTGATTTTCAACTAAGGTAACTTCACAAGCACCTACCATTATATATTTGCCAATATGCTAGCACTAGGTGGGTCGTTGTGACTAAGGAGAGGGGAGAGTAGACCTAAAGTCGCGGTGCAATCCCGATCAACATAATATATCTTATTTTAATAAAACAATTCAAATATATAAATACCCCCTGTGGTCAAAAAAAATTCCCGACTACAAAAAAGAAATCCAAAACAAAACAGTCGAACCGTTTCTTCCTTGAAAATTAAAAAAAAAAATCAACAATTCGGAGACGGCTTTAAGCACCTTGAACGGTATAATATATTTTTTGTATATATGATAAATTAAAACTCATTATCTAATAAAATATTTTATGATTACTAACCAGCTATCTCAAATCCAATGCAGACGCATTTTGAAATTCTCCTGCGACCGTCTTGACGATTTGCATTTACTCGTGCTTACCTCTTTTATTGTTGATGCCCCGTTAAGTTTTAATTAGTTGCAGTTTGTTATTTAATTTGCGACAATCCATTAAACCACAAAGCAGGCAGTATCACGTCAACTTTCAGCTGAGTCAGCACTTGCCGAAATCGTTTAGAACTGTTGTTTACAAGGCGGTGGAGAATCTTTAAGACAAGTATGTAGTAATGTAATATAAAAAGGGTAGTACTTTTAACCAATTGTGTGATAATGACATATTAAAATATATAAAAATTGTATTGCCTTTTAGAAATAGTAATTTCAAACACTTAAACAAATATGTTAATCTTCTAACAGAAGTCCTAAGTAGTGAGGGAATTCCTTTCTGATGTTTTATTAGAATCTTTATACCTTATTAGATCCAATAATATCCTACAGTTATTAGACGAAAACAGTAATAAATCGGAGCGTCGAAGCCAGAACTTTAAGAAACTATGATGAGAGGCTTTGATAGCTTAAATATCTATTTACTATTACGTAATAAATTATGGAACTAAAATTCATTCCTCCTTCCATGAACACTCTATGACATGTTGTCATCTCTCTCTCTCTTTTCACAACTACTCAATTTTACTACTTTTCCACACATTAACTTCTTTTAATAATTTGGAGCCAATAATCCAGAATTTTAAGTAAAGACGTTGTTTATTCCGCTCCGAGAAAAAAAATTATCAAAACCATACAGCTATGCGTAACTCAACCAAGAATAAAGTCAAATTAGTTTGTATAATAAGAGAAACAGATTCACTGACTCCATTAACAGATCTTCCCGGACCTGATTTGATAAGTTCGTACTTTAGAGTGGTGAATTATCAGTCTTCTTCTTCTTTATTGTCAAAGAAACCGCTTACACAGAGGTTATCCTACTTCCGCCGATTGGTATTGTGTCGAATACTTTCAGAGCTGGAGTCTTGTTTAGTCTATATGTACGACATGACCAGCGCAGCCGCTCTCTCTTGATTCGGTGAACTATGTCAATGTTGTCGTATATCTCATACAGCTCATTTTCCATCGAATGCGGAACTTGTCGTTGCCAATGCGCAAAGGACCATAAATCTTTCGCAGATCTTTTCTCTCAAAAACTCGTAACGTTGACTCATCAGATGTTGTCATCGTCAATGCAGAGACATACAGGAGGACGGGAAAAGTGAATGACTTAGAGGGTTTGTTTTTTGTTCGTCGAGGAGGACCTTACCTCTCAATTGCCTACTCAGTCCGAAGTAGTACCTGTTGGCAAGAGTTATTCTGCGTTGGATTTCGAGGCTGACATTGCTTTTGTTTTTAGCACTGGTTCCAAGCTTTGAATTTATGACTGGCAACAGAGATGCGGGAACCATATCGCGAGTGCGGGACTATTTGTTTGATGACAAGATATATAATATTTCGTCTTGCTCTGTTCAATACCGGTCTGGATAAAGCAGAACTAACTGCGGGGTTGTTGAGTCCTATGATATCAATATCAACCTGCTCGATTAAACTCTGCAGTTCGAATTATTTTCTCCAGCAGTAGAGTAAAGAGGTCGCACGACAGTGAATTCGTTTGGTATCGAACGGCTCGGAGAGATCCTTCCCGATCCTTATGGAGCTTTTGGTATTTTTCAACGTCAGTTTACACAGCCGTATTAGTTTTGCCGGGATAGCAAATTCAGACATACCGCCATAAAGGCTGTCAAAAACAGCTTTAAAAACGACGAATAAGTGGTCTCTGTAGATCCTATTCACGCGTTTTTTCCAAGATTTGGCGCATGGCAAATATCTGTTGAATTGTCGATTTTGCAGGTCGCGAGCGACACTGATAACTTCCAATAAGTTTGTTGACAGTGGTCTTTAATCTTTTACACAATACGCTCGATAGAACTTTATATGCGATATTGAGGAGATTTTTCTTGCGATAGTTAGCACAGATTGTGGGGTCTCCCATTTGGTGGATTGGACGGAGCACACCTAAATACCAATTAAAGAGATCTAGCGCTTTCGTCCGGCCATATGCTACAAAGAAGCTAATACCAGTTTAATATACCAGTGTTTATAATATTCTCAGTTTTCAAAATTGTTCGCGTCTGCTAATTTAGCGAATCCACCGGTATCGATGCTATATTAAGCACACTGCTGTCATACAAACTGAGCTATCTAAGTCAAGATAAGTTTATTTTCATAAATATTTATGCCAAAAGAAATGCATTTGAAGAGGATATTATAGCTTCGATTCCTACAAAGTTAAGATGGAGTTCGCTTTTCCTCAAATAAAATCTTTCATTTGCCAAATTAGTCACACCCCTAATCACATGATTACTTAATGTAATTCGTCTTGTTTTCTGCGTAAACACATTAAATAAAATGTTGACAGACAAACTTGTTCATCGAGTTACAGTGACTACACGACACCTTCCAGCCTCTCGCTTAAGCCACACACTCCAATGACATGCCATCAAAGGAAAGGAAATTTGTCAAAGTGGTAATAAAATCAGCGCCTGCGAAGGGTGCAGCCAAACATTAGCACCCAAAGTAAACAACACACACCAAAAGTTAACACACTCCAGTTTATTTCTAATTATATATGTACATATATGTATGTATATGTATATATATGTACCTACACACACAGACACATACGCAAACACGTCAAGTAATCCACATACACTCTATCGCCAGCATGATTGCATGATTTAATGTCGACAGCAACAACAATGTCTACAGCGCAGCATACTTCCTGCCTCAACTCCTCGCTCGTCTGTTGAGATTTATGACAATGTAATGTCTTTTGAAATTCGTCAAACGTGCTGACTGTCACTTTTTTCGCTCGCGTCAAATGGATGTGCCTGCTCGTACAAAGTGTTGACACTTTTCCTGTCATCGGCAAGTCGCTGCTTTAGAAGTGAGTGTGTCTAAAAGTAGTTAGATGGGTAGGTGAACATAAGGATCTGGAAAGGTTTTTGAACTATATTTTATATATGAAAACGTAATTAAGAATGAATATGAATTGATTGCGGCTCAAAATGGAGTAAAAAACCCTTTGAAGCGCTAGATCTCTTTAAATGAAGTGGTTTAGATATTTACATAGAATTCGAGTATAGACTAAATGTATTAGGCTGGACTTGATTCCGCAACTCAAAAATTATTATGAAGAAAATGCTTAAGAAGAATTAAGAAAATTCAGGTAAAAAATTTCATAGAAAAACTTATGACAAAGTTAAATTTAAGATTGTAAGATGTAATAGTTCCTCTAAGTCCTCGAAAAGGCTACACTATGTCTCAACGGAATCTGCGGTACATACAACAACAATGATATCCATTTCTATTCTACACATGCCGGCAAATGCATTGCATCAAAGTCTGCACTAAGTCTCAGCGAAACTGGGTATATGAAGAGGTTCAAAAGGTTATCGGAGAATTTCTATACTCCTTCAATTGCATCCTTTGAAAACCTGGACCACTACATCATAAAATCGTCGGAGCAGAGACGCAGTGTTCGTTTCTTGGTTAAAGCTAGGAGGGAAAATTTAAGTCCTCCAAGGAGTTCCTTCAACAGCGGCGACAATCATAGCTGAATCGCTGGAAACTGCAAAGCCAATAAGCTTTCGAGAAATGGCACACGTAGCCCGCATCCATCGAAGTGTGAACACGGTGAATCTCCATTGTAAACTTGCATTCTATCACTAACTCTATGAAACACTCGAGCGCTTAACAGGCGTTGGTCTACGACCACTTTATGTGCGTCTGCGCGATATTTCTGATCTAGAGTAAAGCAAAGTTTGAACGAAAATTGTGAAAATTGGATGGAAGAAAGTGCGGTAGAAACATCCAGACCCTCTCTCCTCCACCGTCCAACCTTTGCAAGACTCAAGCTGAAACATCTCGGCAGTCATAACTTCGGCAAACCAGAAGACATAGTCAAAACTGACTTTGATCGCATAAACAAATTTTGTGATCGGCTCAAAGCACTTTGTCGATTTACGAGAACTTCATGATCAATTTTTCAGGAGTTGTAGGTATCATGACGGACCGGCGTTATAAGCTATTCAAGTGAGATACCTATTACCATCGACAACGTAATCTTCTCTGATATAAACTGCGTATTTAATAAAGGTGAATTCCAAGGTATTTATAAAACTACAGATTAATAACATTGTCTGACTACATTCCTAAAATTACTAGTCTACTGAGACAATTTTCTCCTCTTTCTCTTAATACCATCCAAACTTTTTTAAGCATACAAAGACCAAACGCCTTCGAAGATCGTATCTGTAACCAGCGATATACTTGAAGTTCCAGAATGATTAGTCACAATTTCGAAATCTCAAAACATTGTCTTACCCTTCACTATCTACACTATAACCCATGCGATTGGGTGATCCGAGTGAGATACTTTTTTCAATAGCACTTTTTGACAGATCGCGCATGAGTCCTGTCAAAATGTCGTGTAACTTTTGTTCAGTACTGTTTGGCATTTCATCATGGGATGACTTACGCTTGAACAACAATTACAAATCATTCAACTTTATTACGAAGCCCGTGGAGAGTCGATTCGGTACCGTTCGCAGCAACTTGGACTGACGTATGGTACAACTTGGCGTATTTTACGTTGAGATCTTAAATTGAAAGCGTACAAAATCATGTGCTAGAACTGAAGCCGCTCGAACTTCCCAAGCGATATCGCTTTGCTCTATAGGCTCTTGAAAATTTCTAAAAAGATCCAACGTTTTCGAGCCAAATTTTGTTCAGCATTGAGGCCAATCTCTGGCTCAATGACTATGTAAACAAATAAAATTGCCGCATTTCGGACGAAGAGCAATATGAAAAGATTCAAGAGTTGCTATTTCATTCCGAAAAAGAAATAGTTTACTGTGGTTTGTAGGCCGATGGAATCATCGGTCAATATCTCTTCAATGCTTTGAAAATTATAATTTTTATAATCGACTCTTTTTATGTCTGAAATCGAAGCTCATGTTCTCGGCGACATTTGGTTTCCTATGAGGATATGTAGAGTCTAATTACCAGTCGAAATGCTCGAACGAGTCATCGAAAATGGGACCCAACGGATGGACCATCTGATAAGTCGCCGCGGCCAACATTTGAAAGAGATAATATTCATATGAAGTTTCTGTGTTTTTTCTTTAAAAAAAAAAAAAGTGGGGAAACTCGAAATAAATCACCTTTTATAACTTCTTCATTTTGGCCTTTACTTTTAAAAGGGATCAACTCTTTTCTAGACCAACCAATAGACAGTGTCTATTAAGTTCAGTGTGGCTGCTATGCCAACAGTAGTCATTTATAACAACAAATCAATCGTGTAGATTATTATTACCTAAAAGGAAATGATTGAAGAAAAATTATAAACAATCTACATATGTACGCCTCTATTTGAACAACAGCAATATTGCTTGCGGCGATCGATTAACATAAAACACAAGCTGCTAATTAATTTGCAATTATTTCTAAACATTTACAACTCTTTTAATCGAGTCCAAAACATTTATTAACTTGTTGAACACAATGAAAATGCAAAATAAGAATAAAATCTATTATAAATTCACGCTGTGGGCGCTCAATATCAGATAAAAAGCAAAAACAATCACCAAGCACAACAACAACACATAGTAAATAACAGTAATTGCAACTGGCATCGTCAATCAATCAGAGGGTGGCAAATAACGGCTTCACCATCAAGCAGCGGTTCCATGGCATGTTTGCTGATGCTTATTATTATTGATTTTTTTTTTCTGTTGTCCATTCAATAACACCCAACAACCGGCATCACAATGTCGGACGCAAACCGGTTGTTTACATATTCATTACCAAACAAACAGCGGCGACGCTTTACACGTGTTGCAACATACGACCCAGAAGCTGCAACAAATCGCGCCAACATGTTTGTATGCCGAAATTTGGCTCGAAAACACAGTTAATAGCTTAGTGCAAATGATTTTTTCAGTTCGACGTGTGTTTGCGACCAATCTGGTGAATGGCTGGTGCTGATTTCGTGGAGAAAAGTTCCACAATACTCGATGGCAATATTGCCCACACATGCGCAGAGCGGTTTTGTAGAGTTTTGCCTCTTGGCCGAACACTGGCCAAAACAGAGAGTCCACCATCATCTCCGTTGATTTGGAGCTGTGGAACGCAAAGCTAAAGAGCGCAATTGCGGAGTTTAGAGACTTAATTCTTTAGCGCAACATGTTTCGAGTTTTTAAGCAACATTTGTAGAGTTATTGAAATTGAGCACAAAGTCAAATTTTGGTTCATTGCTTAAGCTTCAAATCTTTTGTTAAAGAAAGTGAGTGAATAGATAGCAGACTCAATATACATTTATAAGAAACATATTCTTTAATGTCCATTCGGAAGCTATTAAGATAGTTAAAAGAATACGCTCTCTAAAATGAAGACTTCACATACCCTATACAATGTACAGAAATTTTACATATGTATATCCATAAGGTACATAACAAAGAAAGAATACAAGAAACATAGCAAGCTTCATAAAAAACATTTTTTCCTTATAAAGTAACCTTTTTGCGTCTTGAAGGTGGTTTAAATCAATCTTTTTCTTCTCTTTTATTGGCGTATTATGTCAATGTCGTCGTATATCTCGTACAGCACATCGTTCCATCGATTGCCATTGCCAAATCGCAAAGATTCATAAATCTTACTGTCATCATCCATGCCTCTGCCCCGTATGTCAGGATGGGGATTATGAGTGAGTTGTACGATTTGGTCATTGTTCGTCGAGAAAAGACTTCACTTCTCAATTGCTTACTCAACCCGAAGTACTCCTGTTAGCAAGAGTGATTGGATTTCGAAGCCGATATTGTTGTTGGTGTTGATACTGGTTCCAAGAGAGGCGAAATTGTCTACGACTTCGAAGTTATGACTGTCAACAGTGACGTTGGAGCCAAATATGATTGTTTGTTTGATCGCAAGCGATATTTCGTCTGGCCCTCGGTTCCTTATCCAGTTTGGAGAGGATATTATATCATATCTGGTAATTACAAATAACTCAAAGCCTTCATATTACCTGGAAGTAGTATCTTGCTTGAAACACACCTATAAAATTTCTCAAACGATAACGATGGTTTCCTGTATCTCTTCAATTTTTCTTCCGAGTATGTATAGGTTCCACCTTTATTACCGATTAGATATTTACAAACTCTAGAATCGATAATACATATGTAACTATATGCCATATCGTAAAAAATGTTTTCAAATAAAAAAGTTTTCGGTACAAACACTTCATTTTGATCGACTATGTTGTATTGCTGTTCGGATACAGGTAGTTGCAACAAATGAGCTGCTTCTCGGGGAAAAAAGACGTGTACAAAATTTTAGAGCAATACCTCATAAACTGAGGGACTGGGCGAAATCGACTCTGCTCGTCACGCTGATCATTTATATACTGTTCATACCAAATACAATATATCGTTAATGATAATGATCAGGCACTCGATCCGGCTCGAAGGACCAATCTCCACTGCTACCAAACCTATAATAACAATACAAATCCGCAAGCCTACACAACGCTCTTACAGTCCACTAGAAATTAAATCCAATACCAACAAACCTTAAGTGGGTAGCAGATTTTGTCCAAGTCCAAATTCTTTACAAAGGCCAATTATTCACAACTCGAGTACTAATAGACTCCGGGTCGAAAGCCACCTTCATTTCAGAGAAATTTCACAGCAAATTGGACATACCCACGTTTAAAAAAAATGCACAAGTGACTGGATTGAACAACAACAAAAAATTGTGATTCGTTCCCCGACAAGAAAGGAGTTTAATATAGCAACCCACGCGTATATCTTAAAAGTTTTATCCGCTAATTAACCCACTTACTCACTTAATACGATCATTTCTAATACAGATTACGATTTTAGTTTAGCTGACCCTTACTTTTATAAACCCAGACCTGTCGATATCTAGATAGGTAGTGAATTTTRGGAAGTTAAAGAAGTTCCATAAAAGCCTCTACCCTCAACTTCAATTATATACATATGTATATGTATGTACACTTTATAAGGTTTCCATCTTTTCTTCAAAAATAAAAGAATTCTATACCCGTTCCACGCCTATTTCTTCAAAATACTTTTTCGAATGAATAAGTCGTCAAGTTCAAAGTTTTGGCTTCCTTATTTTGATCCTAATATTATGTCGGTTCAGTTTTTTAAATATATCCCGCTACGAGCTACTACGTCACAGTAGCCGAATAAGTAAAACTTATAATTGACACTCGGTAAGGTGTAGATTTAAATACCTGCCGTGATAAATACGAATATTAAAGGCAATATAGTCGAGAATATGATGATAAATATATATTCGAGGATCTTAACCTAATTGGTGTTAAATAGAAAACACGGATTTTAGTCTTTCGATTGTAATTTTTTATTGAATTATAAAGGTCATGGGATAAGGTTATTTATGGTGTAACACATCGGCCATGGCCTTCACGGCTTTCCATATACTTACGCACTTGTTTGTTGAAATTTGCAATGACTATTCCACATAGAGCTTCTTGAAATTTTCAGTTCTTGTCAACGACGCCGAATTGAGGTTCCTGGATCGTCACCGACACTGTCACGCACTACTTTGTTATTCGTTGTTACTTTCAACGCTTAGCAAAACGAAGACAGCTATTATATTATTGGAAGTGCACAACGTCTTAGAAAACACCCTCATGTACATTTACTTTGATCTACCATTAAATACAATGGAAGGATACAGTTCTATACTCTAAGGTTTAAAGTGCCTCTTGAAAAATATGATTCCGACGATTAACCCAGTAGCCGACATTTTGTATCACTATTTTTATATACTCAATGGCATGTTAGTAAAAGTTGAAATAAAGAAATTTTATTAATTTTTCTTTGCTTCCAAAATAAATTGTCAAGCTAAGGCCTTGTTGTCTATGATCAAATCTAGAGAACTCACGACTTCTCTAAGTTACTAAGAAAATGTACGAGTACCATACCAAACTTAGCATAATTCTATCGCGTTGTTCTGGCACCAGCGACTTATTCCGTTATATTCCATATCCATAAACAAAAAAAAAACACAGCTCAGTAAGACATCATAATCACCATGGACAACCTTTATAATCTAAGCAGACCGCAAGTCCTTTGCTCAAATGATAAATGAAGTAGAAAGCGAAACAAAACAAAACCGAAAATTTACCGTCCAAACGTATAAAATTCCAACTTCTCGGAACAAATCAATGAAATTTCGGTTTTTATTGCAGCCAGCTGCACCCAATTGCTTCCGCCATACACCGCCTCCTTAAGCCACAAGCCTTTGGTGAACCGTACAACGGCGGCCAATGGACCAGCTGCATACAACTGCATTGTTGCTGGCGGCGAATCAAGCCGCGATTTGAGACTTCGCACACGCCAAACTAAAGATACCAAACTAAATCTATGCACTCCGAACACATTTCTACGGCTGTGGGTGTATGTGTGTACGTAGCAAACTTCTAACACCGCTCACGGGCCAAGCGCAGTTCGTCGCGCCGTTTGGCTATAAAATTCCGAACATTAACGAAAATTTATCTACTCTAATTTAACCTAAATTCCAGTCATAAAAATATATCAGGTTGTGTGTGCGGATGTGCATGGCCAACGATTCGACATGGTCGCGCAAAAACTAAACTACGAGAGAGTGGCGTAGATGCACCACAGACCGCTGGAGTGCAGCTGTTGACCACTGTAATCGTAAGCGTTTTTGCTCATGCGCACCCACTGCTAGTCATTTCGGCTGAAATGCTGCCCGCTGCCCATGAACGCAATTTTCTAGGTTATTATAGTGATTGTTTTATTTACGTGTCTGTTGTTGTTGTCGTTGTGTGTTCTATGTTGTTGTGGGTTTTTGTTTCCGACTTTTGTGCGCTACAAATCAATTCAGACTCGCCTTAATCGTCTGACGCCTGATGTCTGTAGCCTGTTGTCTGCTTTTCCTTAGCCTTTCACTAAATAATCGGCGCAGTTAAGGTTACTACAAGGTATTTGTTGTACTAGTCTTCGTCTTTCTCCACCCTTGTCCTACTTGCTGCACAATTTCCAAAGCTTTCTTTTGAAACTGATGCATATTGCTTTCCTGGAAGGCAAACTAATTAAGTTCAATAAACGAAACATATCACGCAAGTATCAGATACATGGGTATCAGGGTGTATCAACCTTTTTTTCGTACTAAATCCGAATTGGTTTATAAACAAATTGTTACCTTCTATGGATCTCCTATGGTGTGTAATGTGGTAAAGTCTCGTTTCTGTTTAAGCAGTTACAATCGTTAAGCTATACTCAATTCCTAGTCTTGCATCCTCGCCGCGCACCAAATGTGAGATGCTTTAGGCAACCCGTATGGAGTCTGGGGTCACGCCTAAAGGAGAGGACGCTTCAATGTAGCCATTCCGTTAAATTCTGTTCACCAGAGGTGCGGCTGCGAGCGAACATCGGTCTTGAAGTAACCGGCTCACTAAATAAAATGTACACAACTTTTTAGTACTTATCCAACAAGGTTGTGAACTATCTTTGGGATCCGCCACGTTGAAATAACTCCCAATGCAAAAGAAACAACAGCAAAATTTGATGACGAACACAACAAAGGTAATAAGGACTATGATTTAAGGGCATGCACTCGCAATGTCCGGTCCCTAAATTGGAAAGGTACCGAAATGCTGGTTGATATCCTCGTAAAAGTAATGGCTAACATCACAACTGTTCAAGAAATGAGATGAACGAGATAGGAACGAAAACTATGATTTGCGCCCACGATCCGACGGAAGAGAAGAACGATATGACCAAAGATGCCTTTTATGAGCGGATAGTACGCTCTTTTAAGTGGGAAAAAAAGGCATCTTCAGTACAAGAGGTGGAAAACTTAGCCTCCATGGTGAAACCTCTCTAAATGGGTTGAAGTGATCGACTTCGCAGGATCCCGAAATATGTTTATATGTTAGACCAAATTGCAGCAGTAGAAAATTAATCAAGCTACTTGGCTGTATCCGGATAGAAACGTTCGAAACCAGATCGATCCTATTGGGGAAGATGGACAACATGTCTCCAGTTCCCTTAACGTGCACACGCTCCGAGAACCTGACATAGACTCGGACCACTATCTTGTTGTAGCGAGGATACGCCTCGCCCTTGTGCAGCAAAAAACGCACGTCAACAAACACAGGAAGTTTGTGACATCGAGAAGCTACTACCACAASCAACAGATAAAATGTTTTCTACTCGACTTTCTCTCTTGTTCCTGAGAGCACTTAAGGTCGAAAGAAAAGCAACGATGAATAGTGTCGTAGTAGAGAAAAATCAGACAGAAATATACACTACACCCGGAAAGACCAATTGTAACATTTTCGACAATTTATCTAATATACTTAGTAGAAATCGTCGAATCTGACCGTGATGTAAGGAATATTTCGTTTTCTCAGGCATGGGACTTAAGGCCGTTTGGTAACATTTAATTAGAAGTATGTAGATAGAAAAAGAAGGTTGAGGTATAGATGCCATAAGAGTTAATGAAATAAAGGTCACGGACTGAATATATATTCTCTGCCTGAAACAGGTGTTTGCTGCTAATGAAAAATGGTTCACTTACGACAATGTCAAGCGTATATGATCATGGTTGCATCGCGTTGAGCCAGCGCAAGCGGTGACTAAGCCAGTACTGACAATTTGGAAGGTTTTGCTATGTGCTTATTGGCATTGGCAGTCATGTACAATGAGCTGCTAAGGCCAAACTCTAAATTTATATCTGTCCCATCTACAATTGGACTATATGAAGGAAGAAATCGCCCAGAAGCGGTCAGCATTGGAGAATAGAAGATGAATCGTGTTCCAACGCAAGAAAAATAGAAAATTAGTGAGTAAAGAGCGACTTTCAGCACAAGCGCAAGGCGATCTGGTTACAATCAAGCGCCAGTATAATTTTTATAAAGAAACAGCTCAAAACATGAGTAACAATATCGGTTAAAACAAACTAAATAATATAATAGTTTACTCCATTACAATATCCAGGCTTCATATCCAGTACACACAAATTTTATTTCTCCTATTATCTAGACAAATTTTATCCAAAGCATTGAAATGTTAAATATAACTATTTTAAGCAAAATAGTATAATTTTTCCTTTTTGATAATTTAAATCAATATATGATTACTCACTTTTATACTTATCCCATTAAGCGTTGCCTCCATTTGACAATCACTTCACATGCGAATATAAATATAGCTATAGTCCAAGCATAACCGAACATTGGCCAAGCGAACGACATGTAATGCATATCCAGCGGTCGCAACTCTGCATCGGTATATGTTATGTTATGCATTTTACCCGAGCCTATCGCTTCCAAGTACGCAGCATCAACCCAAAATAGTCTTAAACCATGATCGACAACTCTTGTAAGAAACAAATTTAAAGCGTCCTTGAAAATTGAGTTCGGCTGCAATGGTAGACAGTAGACGATCTCCTTGCGAACACACATATCGGTTAAACGGAATATGGGCTTCTTCAGTGGTCTCATACGCAACTGCATAAACTGCCATGTAAATAGGTCCACCAAATAAGCATAGCTGGTATTCAATTTTTGCATTTCCCGACGAGATTGCTCTTGTGTCTCTACCAAAACCAAATATTTTTCTAAATTTTCGCACAATTCACCACACCATTGTGCAATGTAGTGATAGTTGTAAGCGCTGATTAATATTTTGTGACCATTTTTATTCAAGTCCTCCCAATTGCTTGGATTCGGCATCATTGTCGGCTCCGTAACGAAGGTATTGAGATTTGCCGAGAATTGTGTGTGAACGCATAGAGTCCATACCATGGATAAGAAAACCAATAAGCATATAGTCCATAAACGAGTCAGGTGTGTGACGTGACCTCTTCCAACGAAAAGCGCCATTGCGCTCGGTTCAGTAATCGCCAGAAGCAAATTCTGATAACAAGGTCTTCCAGCACGCACACATTGCAAACGACAACACCAATAAAACAAAGTGTATATAATCAAAACGCCAGAGGAAGCTAAAGCAATATATATACGAGTTGAATGCATGCTATAGAAATCCTGGAATGTGTAGTACCACCTAATTGGTGCAATAACACAAAGTCCGCTAATACTGAAAGGCTTGGAGGCTGTACGGAAAGTTCTCGAAACTTGTAAATACATGCGTGCCATTGGTATGTCTATCTCATTGTTGCGCGTCATATTGAGTAGAGCGGCTGGAAAGTACATGTTATCCAAAACTAAAGGCTTGGGATAGGCCAATGTACCATTAACACTTTTCGCAAAGGCCTCGAGTAGCTTTTGTAAATATCCTGCCACCTGTATACGTCCGTGCAGCGCGTAAGCAAATGAGAACGGAAAGATCTGATCGGGAATTGTGCGTATGCCATAACCACACAGATTCTTTAGACGTCGCGGAAACACTTCTACACCACCGACACTAAGCGATTTTGTCTCCAATTCAAATGTGGGAAAAATTGTATAACCGTAAAAATTTTTGGTCTGCGGAAAATCCGCAAAAATAACAACAACATTAAGCATTTTTTCTGCTTCGCATGAACGGAAAACTCGCCTTAAATATCGTTCAGTATTTGACTTAGTGCCGATCTCGGCGTCGATGAGAATTATACGCGTCTGTCGCACGAGATCAAGTATATCAGAAAGCACAAGTAGTTCTATATCAAAGCTCTCTAACTGCGCGATGACGAGTATATTTCTATTGAAGATATCTGCAATTTGATAGGAGAAATACTTGCTTTGAAAAATTATCGGCTGTTTGAAGTCTTCCACGGTGATGCGTAAGAGCAATGAAAGTGTTTCACTGTTTCGTACTTGTCCGAAAATCAAACAGCTTTCGAACTTCTCTTCGGCATATATTTTCGAAAGAAAATTATGGTATAACTGTATTTCAGGAGTAGTTTCCAAAACATCTACAGTTTTCATCGATTTCGTATAAAGTATCTCGAATATAATCACCAAAGTCGTTTTCTGCCAAGCTGCATACATAACGACCAAATTTGTTGTGTTTACGCGAGTTCAGTCTTTACTACTGTAATCAGTCCCAAGTAGCCTAGCCATTTATACTTGGTCAAGTTCAGCTGCATGTTGTCACCTTTATTTTATTTATTTTGTATTGCAATGGAGTATAATAAAAAAGTAGTAAAATAAAATATAAATTACTTACAAAAATGACAGGAATCCCATAGGACTCCCACTACATTACATGCTAAAAAACATGTTATAACTCACATTAGAAACCTCTAAGCATATCAACAGTCACATCGTTATGACCTTGTCGTTTCATTCCACCACTCCACTATCAAAACGTCGATAGTATTTACAGTTACTCTAGCGTGAGTATATTACCAGGCAAGTACGGTAACGCGTTACATGGTGTGTAAGTCATCACACGGATATCACATATAGTACAATGTAAAATCCACCATTGAGAGCTTTATCTTTGGCACAGTATCGAAGCATAAAACTTACAAACATTTAGGTTATCTCGGATATCAAAGATATACAAGTATATGTAGATTTTTGAGAATGTTACGGCATCTAAATAACAGATTGTAACAATTTTGTTTATTATCATACCCATTCAACCAAAAGTGATTCATCGTTGAATTAAATTTTCTTATAAAAATCGGAATCGGTATCGGTATCCATTTACCGACTGGGGTGTCCATTAACCGATTGATAGGCGTTCTGCTTCTTTCCTTGTACGGGTTGGCCCGCAAACCAAGCTCCTTCCGCAAACTTTTCCATTAATCGGATGAATAAAGTTCCAATTATTACACGCGGTGGCGAATGGATTCATTCGGATCTTGTTCGATACTCTGCACCATAGCAGCAACAACGTCCTCTTTGCAAAATTTACAGTGCGCATTAACCGCTGAGTCGAAGTGATGCAAAACCGATCCTTTGTTGCTCGGTTTTCTGACCTAACAGGATTATGTCGGCAGAATATTGGACTTATTGCGCGATGCATCCCGCGAACTAAGCAAAGATTGTGGGGTATTCCTTTTTGTGGATAAGACAGAGCACACTTAAATTCCAATCGTCGCACCAATTCGTCCGACCATGTTCTACAAAGAAGCTGCAAGACGGCAATCCATCGGCACCCGTTGCTTTGTTGTTCTTCAGACGGGTAATTGCTATTCAAACTTCTTCGTGGTTACCTCTGGGGGTAATCCAGGCTCCGGTCATGTAATCTCTGTTAGTTCGCTTCGTAGAATTTTTGAACATTACCGCTGTCGGCCAGCTTGTTAAGCTATTCGTACTCACACATTTTGATCTTTTTCTTTTTCGTCTGCAAATCCGTCTCGCTTCCTTCTTGAACTCTCGGTATCTATAGCATCCCGCATGTGTTGTAGAATGTCGCCAAGCTCGATTTTGACATCCAGACTGGTACCACTCTCCAAGGTGCGCTCCAAGTCGCGCTCCTCCTCAGTCCTTGTCCCATCCATTGCATTTCTTAGGCGGCGGTGACGTCAGCCTTTACTCTAATGAGGTCATCAAACAGCTGGGCACCTTCACAATTAAGGGACCGGACATTCCAGTTGCGTGCTCTTAAATCATAATAACTTAACCCGTTTGCATTGGTCGTCATCAAAAGGGGGGTCTCTTATCCGAAGTTTCCTCCTTCTCATTGGAGGCGTTTTTTTACGCGGTGGGTCACAAACCCAAACCCTGATAAGGCCCTGCTTAAGCCATAAGATTCGTTTCTGAATTCAACTGAATTCCGCTTAGAGAACTTTCGCCATTTGTGTGAGCAGATTGGGCTTAGCTCATAATATTTATCAAGGACGATTTTAGGGGTTATGTCTTTCGTGCTCTCAGCAAGACTAAACCTAATAAAAATAATACTGTTTTAAAAGTACCGTAGATGTCTATGCACTAACTGTATTACTAATTTGGACAGGCCTAAAACTGTAACTATTTAAGAAAATAAAACACTTTCACAATACACATTTAACCATTTATTTAATCTTACATTGAAAAATTATTATTTTTTATGTAATGCTCTAGCAACGTCCAATAACCACTTCACATGCAAATATCGAAATACTCACAATCCAAACCACTCCCAACATTTTCCAAACTGATGACATGTAAGCCATATCGAGCGGTCGTTCCAACTCCACACTGTTAGGAAGCGTACCGTGTATCTTAAACCTCTCTGTTTCGAGATACGCTAAATCAATCCAAATTTTGTATAGGCCATGGTCAGAACATCTGGTCAAGAATAAATTTAAATGTTCTTTAAAAATTGAGTTTTCCGGCAAGTGTATGCTAGAAAATATGTGTCTTCTGAAGCACATATCAGTTAAATGAAATATGGGCTGCTTCAACGAACGCATTTTCAGTTTTACAAAGTGCCAGAAAAGTCGATCAGTAGGATACGCATAGCTAGTATTCATGTTATAGCATTCATGTTGCAGCTCCTCCAAAGTATCCAGGAATACCCAGGATCCCTCAGTATTTATGCAAAAGTCATCACAAAGGTCTAAAATATATTGGTAAAAGTCCGCACTAAATAGTACTTTATAGTCAATTCTATTTAAGTCATGCCAGGTTTTTGGATTCGGTGCTACAACTGGCTTCGTCAAAAATGAATTTAAGTTAGCCGTAAAATGAGTGGGAATACATAGAGCCCATATCATGGAGATAAAAACTGCAACTCGCACAGTAATCAAGCGTGGCAATTTAGATCGATTACCCAACTCAAAATGGCTGGTATAATAATTTGGTTTGGTGAACGCCCACCAAAAGTTCAGATGACAAGGTCTACCATCCAGCTTGCATAGCAATCGTTGACAACAATAGCGCAAGGTGATTTTAAGAAAACCGATCGCGACTAAATAAATTGCAAAATAAATGGAATTTAAGTACATCTCGAAAAAATTCTGAAGGGTGTGGTACCACTTAATTGGTGTTACGATACAAACACTGCTGATTTCAAAAGGCATCGACGACCAATCAAAATCCTGCATCCTCAACAAATATATGTGAGAAACTGGTATATCGATCACATTGTAGTGTGTCATATTTGCCACCGTTAGTGGATCGTAATGTTTTAACTTTATGGGGAACGGATAGAGTAGTGTTGCATTTATGCTTGTGGCAAAAGTTTTCAAAAGTTTCTCCAAAAATCCTCCCACTTGTATACGTCCATCCAGTTCGTAAGCATATGAATACGGGAAGATCTGATTGGGCATTGAGCGTATGCCGTATCCAAGTAGATTCTTCAAACGCCGCGGAAACACCTCTACACCAGCGGTACCAAGCGTTTTTTCTTCCAATTGAAATGTAGGAAATATCGTATAACTGTAAAAAGTTTTCGTCTGCGGAAAATCAACATATATGACAACAACGTTTAACATTTTTTCCGCTTCGCACAAACGAAAGAGCTGCGCTAGGTGCTGTTCGTGGTGCGACATCAGGTCAGACCCAGTGCCGATAAGTATTATACGTTTTTGTCGTATACGATTAAGCGCATAGGCGAGCATCGTCAGTTCATCTTCAAGACACTCTAAATGAGCGATGACAAGTATTTGATAGCTGAATAAATTCCTAATTTCATAAGACATATTTGCGTTTTGTAAAATTATCGGCTTCGTGAAATTCTCGACGACAATTTGCAGCAACAAGTTTAGAGTTTCACTCTTTCGTAGCTCTCCGTAAACCAAACAGCTCTGGAACTGCTCTTCGGCATATATTTGCTCTATGAAGTCCTTATAAAATTGTGTCTGGTCTATAATCTCCGTAGTGATTGCTGTCTCAACCGGTTTCAAAGAAAGTAGTGACAGAATAATTATCAAAATCGTTTTTGACCAAGGCCTCACCATGTCGAAAGATTTTGTTGTGTTAGCGCGTGGAGAAACTTTACTTTTAAAAGTCTGAAGCAAACTGCACAGAAATTCAAAAGAGTTACAGCAATAGCCTCAGTGTTCCTAACTATACATTATAATAATTCCACAGTAATTTACTTATTTAGTTCTTATCAGCAATTATTAAATATAATAGCTCAAATCATTATTTTAAATTAGTTATTAAAAATGTTCTAAATATAACACTGTACATTAGAAGTAAGGCAGCGCCCCACGCTCCGAAGTACAGTCGCGGCGGAGGAAAATCAGTCCAATTACTTTCCGGACCTTGTGTAGACAAACGAAACGGACCCGGTCTGCTTTTCAGCCAAAGACTGTCAATTCGGCATCATTCCTCAAATCATTTAGGATTTTTCTTGCCATTAGAAGACAACCACATTCAAGAACGGAAGTGAGTATCGTGCTTTTGTTGACGGTTCTTTCCTCCTTAGGGGTAAATCTGTTTTCATTTTATTAATTAAAGCAGCAATCCACTCTCATATTTGTCAGACTGGAATTGTTGCCCAGTAGTGATTTTTTACAGAAAAAAATACTATTATTCGAAATAAACTTTGCACTATAATTAAAACTGTTACATATTAAGAATTAGTGAGAATAATTTTAAAATCATATTTTCTCTTCTTTCTAAAGAGCAAGGATATAGATGATTGTAGACGAAACTGAATTTTAATCAAAAATGTACAACTTGCAGTACACAAAAAGTCTCAAACTCTTGCACTACTTTGCTTCGGTAATGCAGTTAATTGCGGTCAATATCAGTCTGTCTGCAATTACAAAGAGAAAATATTTTTATAGCAAATCAAGCGCAGAATGATGTACAATGTGGCAGCGTAAGGACTGTGAAGACAGTATAATGTGAAATGACATACAACGACCCTCCTAAAAGAGAGTACAGAAGAAGAACGACACTCAGTCTCAAGATAGAGCGCATATATTTCACTTTTGTAGACATTCAATTACTGAAAATGCTTTTGTTGCATACCATCAATTGCTTTAAGATTATATTAATAAGATCTCCATTGAGCATATGGGATTGTATTTGTAACAAGTCAATGACGTTTGTGCAATAAGAATCAGGCTACGGTGGACGCAATGAAATTGGAAACGAACGAGAAAATGAATTGATTAAATAAGTTAACATTAGAGCTTAGTAACCATGTAAGGTGATAAATGAAGATCTTAAATGAGATGATGTGCAAGACTAATATTAACATTGTTAGATCTAGAACAGCAGAGGACATATTTTATGACCTATGTTGAAAATTTGACGGTTTCGATTAGAGATAAAGTTTCAAATAACAAAAATAATATCAAATGACATAAACCGTAAGAACTAAACTTAAATTTTTGGAAGAAATAGATAGTATTGTTCACTGAGAACTTAGATCTCCAAAAGTTACGTCGCCGTTAATAAATGATACCAGACTAACAATAGGAGAAGGCGCAAGCTACTTGGGACTGATTTTAAACAGAAGTTTAGAAGTGCTATAGCACTTTACATTTGTAAAAGTATTGTGGATCCCAAATAGGAAAAGAAAAGGAATAAAGTCTTGGATAGTTCATTGGCGCAACACAGCAGTTGCGAGGCCGATTTTTGCATATGGCAACAGATCAATAGAAAGTCCCCGCCTGACACATAGATGGGGATACTAGAATTAAACTCATATGTTTTTAGTTAGTCCTAACCTTTAAAAGGTACATATTTATATTTGACAGCTATCGAATCAATAGCACGAATTATGAATATCATTTTGAGTGACAAAACTATTGTAGTTATGAAAATGGATAAAGAATAATTTCGCATGTTGATAAAATTTTCTTTTTTAAAAAGAAAACAGTTGTAGCAAAAATTTGATTTGCTGACAAGTTTTTGGATACTGCCCTCCGGAAAATCAAATCTCAAGAATTGATACGCTAACTTTAGACGTGATGACACCAAAGACGATGAACGCAGTGGATGACCAAAGGAGGTTATTACCGACGAAAACCTCAAAAAAGGTCATAGAACAATTTTGGATCAACCAAAAGTGATGTTGTTCGAAAGAGACGGCGCTCCAAAGATATCAACAGAACGTGTATGTATATCAAATCACTCGCGACTACGTAAGTATGAAAAGGTTATGTGAAAAGTTGGTATCACGCGAGCTCACTTTTGAACAAGAACAACGACGAGTTGATGATTCTGAACAGTGTTTGGAGATGTTCAAACACAAGCTCCATCATTTCACTTGGAAGTTAAATCGATAGTTAATCCGAGTGAACTGCACACGATTGACCCGCTACAAAACGTTGAGAGCTGATTGATGAGAGAACTACGTTTTTACTACTACCCTGAAATTTGGAATCGGCCTTTTCTGCCCTAGAAGCTGCTCATTTGCCGATATCGGACTATTCCAACATATAGCTTCAATACAAACCGAATGATTTTCGACTGTACCCATTTTTTACACAGAAATCTCAAAAAAAAAATTCATTAGCTCACCTTGCTCTGCTGCTTCACTCTGACAACCTACAGTATCGGTCCTTGCTTCAGTCTCTGCTCGCTTCAGTCTCTGCATCGCTGCTCCCTTCTACTCTGACATCAACCTAAGAGTATTGGGAAAGGTTTGGTCAAAGATAGTTGCCATTCAATCTTCTTCATGGTAGAACAATCCGATTCATCGTCATCGATTGGGGAATCGGATTTGCCATCCGATTATGTTTTCACTATCATTCAGCAGGCTGGAGAAGTGTTCACACCGTAATTTTGAGATAGCCTCTGGGGCATCTATAAGAGTGGACTTCTCTCTCTGTTGTATAATTTTCTTTTATCCCTTAGGAAAAACATAAGTTTCGTTAAGGCTGCGGTAATCAAAGCTAACGATATCCATTATGTGAAATGAAAGTTGCTCTAGTAAGAAGTAATGTTCGCTATTATTATGGCGACTTCATTTCGATGACCATCACCGTAAAATGATATATTCTTACATATAAGTTAGTATAAAAAGCAACTTAATTGCTGATGTTCCAGCACAATGATATGCCATGCGCAAAGAAATAAATTAACAAAAGTGCAACAACAATGAGAAGCAATAATAATCAGTCGAACGTTGATAGTCAATTATGAACTTGCGACAACTGACTACCACATGCCACATGCCACATGCAATTTATGAGACGACCAGACGCATTATGCCCTTTCGCTTTGCGCTACTTCAGCAGCACTCGAAAATGCCACAAAAGAAAGTTCGCCGACAACGGCTTTAAAAACCCTACAATTACGTGTGCAGTGAAATTCCACTTTTACTCATTCACCACTCGCATCATTGTTGTAATAATGCCGTTATAATCTTGACAACTGGCAGACCAACCACCCAACTCCCACAGCAGCGAGTAGCGGCAACAATTGTTGCAACATCAAGACGATGATTACCGCACGGCAACGTGTATGCAACAAATTGATGATAGCCCCCCATTTGTTAGTGCAGCGAAAGCTCAACGACAATCTCTCACGATGCTGCTTTTATTTCACACAATTTTTCACATTTCTTTCGCTTATTACATATTTACTTTCTTTTTGTGCTTTCATGTCTTTTCTTCACCCCTTTAATAGAATCTTGTGGGTGGTACTAGTATAATTGCCACTGCAATTCAATTGTTTGCCACTGCAACATTTATGCATGTGTGACCATGCCACACACACTCATGAAGGTCTAAAAAGTGCTGCAATAAAAGTATTAGTGGAATGGTAACAGAACGTCCACGTATGAAGAAGTGTTATCGCCATAGTCACCCTGTTGTCATAAAGCCGCTCATAAAAGAGTTTAGATAGACAAATATGACACAACTACATAGTACTACATTATACAAGTATATATACTATATATATCGCATATATGCAGTTCGTTGCGTGAATCTTGGGCAGAATTGTTTCTAAAAGCTGACATTGGATGCGATTAAATTCGGTCAAAATGTATTCACAAATAATACAATTTAGAGTGTGAATATTGTCACACTCCCTTTGCTCCACTTATACCTAAACATAGCAATATTTCAATATAAGTTCATTGAATAAATTTTGGCACAAATGTATTAACTTCATTCATCACGGAAGCAAGAAGACTAATACTCCATAATTTGTACAGGATATTTTATAAAAAGTTAAAGGCTTGTTTCGAAAATTCTAAAATGTATACATACGTATTAGTATGTTATTTAACAGCTACTTATCTTGGCCTTACAACGGTTCGCCATTCACGGTAATGTCTTTTTCTGTGATTGGATATTGTCCCAAACTCCCTCTCATACCAAGTACCCGAGAGAAATTTTGTATAGCAAACTTTTGTTAAAACTCAATGTGGAGGAAATATTGAGAAAGGCCAGCGGTGCCCTCTATGCAAATAAGATAGTGGTAGAATCGTAAGAACATGGGGCTTATTGCCTGGTCTCATACATAGGTTTCACACAGCGGTAGTCAAACCAATGTTACTTTGCTCTTCTTTAGTGTGAAGGACCGCCTTAAGCAATGTTAGCAACGTCGTACAGAAAACCGTTGGAGCGGATACAGCGATGTCAAAACTGCCATCCGTCTGGCTATCGAACCAGTACAGGATATATGTAAGTAGCTAAAAATGATACAAAAGGACTGGCAAACGGATCAGTGTGAGATGGAATACTTTAAGAACATATAAGGGCACCGAAGAAAACACGCAAGGACAGGTATTGGCCGATTGACAATGGACATGAAAGAGGCGCAACAACACCTTCTATTCTTCTGTCCATCCTTATCTACTTGTATTAGATATCCAAGAGCTTCACAGTTCAAGTGACTTGATGAAATTTCGAAATTAGATATTATGACGCTCTTAAAGTTAACAATGATTGGAACGTCCCGTATGATGTTTATTTCAGCTCAAGTTGGTTTAATTTCTCTGTTCCTGGTATTACCAAGAACAAGTAGGTCTATGGGCGACGTGACAGCCGCCCAGTATTATCTTACGTAACCCTACGATTAAGCTCTTTTATAAATCCTAGTGCTTTGTAAATTTATTTCTTGTCTATTACATGTTTTGCATGATCCGTCACACCTAGTGATTGTATTAAATCCGAGTGACTGTTTGCCTGCCCGTTTGTTTAACTTAAGTAAAACTTAAGATCTTAAAGAAACATGGTACACGTGTTCCTTGGCAAACGAAAATAGGGGAGCACCGCAGTAGCAAGAGACAGTTGGGAGTTAAAATATTTATAGGCTTAATATAATGTAATGTACGATGCCTTAAAAGGATAAAATCGACAGAAAACTTGCCGTAGGCGCAATATAATAATCAAACATTCTGAATCTTAAGTTATCCCAAAGCTTTAGTTCTGGCAAGTTGCAAGAGTATAAATTGCTCGGTTACATCCGAACTTAGCCCTTCCTTACTTGTTCATCATTATTTGCTTTCAAAGATTCAAAGGTACCTCTAACCCTCTATATTGTGCCAGAAATAGATTTATCCGGCGTTGCATCTTTTATCTTCTCGATTTCGTCAAGGTGTCTCCTCAAAACAGTGGGCTCCATATATAAATTAAGCTCCCGAAACATGATTTTCTTCTTCTCCATTGGCGTTATAGCGCGTCAGTTGAACTTCCTTTTCGCTGTTTGGCTCCAATTAGAGTTTCCAAGTGTAGCCAAGTGCTTCTCCACCTGGTCTTTTCAACAGACTGGAATACTTCCTCTGCTTCCACCGACGGGTGCTGCATCGAATACTTTCAGAGCTGGAGTGTTTTCATCCTTACGGACGTCATGACCTAGCCAGCGTGTTCCATCGGCTGCGGTATTCACCATTGCGAATACACAAAGAACCATAAATCTTCCGCAGAACTTTTCTCTCGAAAACTCGTAACGGCGATTCATCAGATGTTGTCATCGGCCATGCCTCTGCACCATATAGCAGGGAGGGGGTGATGAGTGACTTGTAGAATTTCGCCTTTGTTCGTCAAGAGAGGACTTTACTTCTCTATTTCCTACTCAGTCCGAAGTAGCACATTCCTCATTGGATTTCGTGCAACGATAATTTTTTTCTTGAGCAATATAATGGTTCGAGTCAATATTATGACTATAACACTGGAAACGTGTCTTCCGTCTATCACAACATGATCGATCTGGTTGATGGCTTTTCAATCCGGAGACAGCTAGGAAACTCAATGAATTTTCCTATGCGGGAATCTAATACCAGAGACCATATTTCGAGCCTCGAAGCAGTCGATCACCCTCAACCCATTTGGGGATGTTTCATCTTGAATGCTGAATTTACCATGCCAAAGATATCGGTTATCACCAAGGTGCGCACCAAAAACAAAAGAATATGACGCTGGGTAGGGGGTTCAGCTGCATTTATTAACAGCTGTTCGCTATTTTCGAAAGACTTCTTTGACTTATTTGCACAGCAACGTGATGTTTGCGGTTTCGCTACTCACTCAATTGTGGTGTTAATAGTTTAATTGATTAACGCCTGTGAGAGACAGTTATTAGCTACAACTGTTGAAAAAGTGGCAAAGTGAACGTGTGAAGCACATAATTACATAAGTCTGTCTGTCTACTCTCGACACTCTGCACACATTTACAAAGAAAATTATTAATAAAAAAAAGTCCGTTTAAACTCAAAGGCAAATATTTGCACGGCTGCCATTGATTTAATTCACTTAAAAGTCGGTGCAAAGTTTTAAAGCAAACAGGCACACACACATGCATATCTGTGCAACTTGTTTATTTGGCTTTTTGTTTTTCAATAACTTTTCAGTCAAAGCAAATGATTGTTGGTAGCAGTTGGCAGCACTGCACAGCACTCCGCACCCGCAAAGGAGCGGACTCATAAAGCATCAAATTTCGATTCATCAATTTTCATTCGCTTTGCGACCGCCATGCGTCGAAATGTACGAAATGAAATTTTTACCCTGGCGCGCTTCTCATTTACTTTTGCATACTCACCAGCGCGGCTAACGGTACCGGTAATAAGTTTCTGTATAAACTTCATAAAATAAATTGATTTAAAAAAGAAATACCCCAAAAGGAGCAAACGTCTGGCGGCAACAACAACATTGGCGCTAAAAAGTGAGGTTAGAAGCAGTTGGAGCTGAGAGCGAAGGGAAGGGTTGCGAATGTTTTCATTGACTTGCTGAGCAACCACGCATTAGATGCGGTACACTGTGGGGAAGCACAGATCTCTGACTGTTTTCGAAGGAGTTGTAAGACTCATAAGGACCTCCCGTTCGAAGAACTGAAAGTAGCGGTAATTTCAGCAAATGACACAACATCTTTCATGTCATCTGATAGCAATTTCTTATTTCTCGCTTTTCTCATATCATAAACTTGCTGCCTTTCGTGGCGCTCACATATTTTAGTAGATATTTTTATGAGCACTCTTTATGCGAGTATGAATGTCCGCATGTGAGGCGCTGACAGCCAGTGATGTGGCTTGAAAAGATTACTCGGAAGCACAACTTACAAATATATATATATATATATGTCTGTTTGCATTTATAGTTAATATGATAGTTCGTCTTCCACTTCGTTTTTCTTGAAACAATTTTGTAAAATTCGCAGCACATTCCAGCGGCCACGGTTGCCACCTGCTGCCGGCTCACCGACGTGCCGACAATCATCATTTGCCAATCGAAGCAGAGTGTTTGCATAAACCAGGGTTTTTCATGTTGATCTGGCAAATATGTATAACTATGCAAGTGGCAACCATGGCATCTCCTATACATACTGCCATAATATTGTCAAAGGGTATCAAAGAGTGAAATTTACCGTTGATTGACCGTCTTTGCGCATATTTTCTCATTTCTTTACATTCAACCATTTCATCTTTTATGTTAATGAAAGAAAGTTCTTGCTTATATTTCTTCTTCTAACAAATGCACTTTTATGAAATGATTGCTTCTTGTTTATTATTCTGGTATTTGGGCGAAATAGCAAATTAAATATTTATATTTTTTAAGCATTATTTTATTAAATATAAAAGTATGCAGAAAGAAAAGCATATTTTTATAGAAAGAGAGTTTTACAATACATACAGGTATCGCGAGCAAAGGACTCTCATATATAGAGGTATATGAACATACGGACATGCATAAATCTATTAACTGTGGTTGGTACTAGACTCCAGCACCAGAAAATTCATCAAGGTACTTGACTGTCCCTGGATCAAATTTAAAAAATTCAGAAAAATTCAAAAATCAGTCCGACTTCCACGCCTGCTCTCTGAGAGCACTCATAAGTAACTCGGTATAAGGGAACTTTCAGATGGCATTTCAAGCTTCAAGCGAATCCATTTGTTTTCGTAAATGTCAAAACAACAAGTGGGAAGTTAGGAACTGTCGTATTGCAGTGAAGAGAAAGCGGACAGCCTAACTCGCAAGTACTCATTGAATGCATAGAGAAGGGAATGTATGTACATTAGTACACACATTGATACATGCTGTTCTGCGCAATAAGATAGCTGAGATGACCGTGGCGGAAGGAAGATTCGTCCTGATAGTTGGATAGGAAGCCTCAGGGAGATGAACTCTCCTAGGGGATTCCTTTTCAGGGGTACACGGACGACATTGTAATTTCATTTAACATTTACTTGAAACGTGAAAATTATTATATTAAATATAGTAGTCTTTATACAGTTTAAAATCATGGTGGAACAAATTTAAATTATAAATCGTAGACGGATGCTTGTGACATATGTATTTTATTGGAAAGTATAACACTGTAGTCAGTTCAACATATTATTTGAATAGAAAAATTTTAAAAAGCAAAACGATGTGAGCCAAGTTTTAAGAATTTTTCGAGAACTTCTGCTGCAGTGACTTCAATGTCATGATGCCTGTCTTGAAGCATGTTCGTTCTCAGCCAAGTTTTCATGCGGCGAAGTGCCGAAAAACTCCTTCAGAGCTCGCATTCATCGCAGAAAATGTGCAAAATATGTGAAGAAAACTATGAATTATGGGGTATAGGTCTAGATCGCAGTTCTTCAAAGTTTCCTATGCAGTAGTCGGTAACTTGTTGTCTGTTGACTTTTGCTTCTGCCGTCAATGGCACTGCCAGTGATGAAATTCACCTTTGAGCTGCAAATGTCGCACGACGTTGTCATTATCCAAAAGATCTTTAAATCCATCTATCACGCAGTCAATAAGAATTTCCAGTTCTTTAGTTTTCAAAGCACATACTTTTTCTGGAAGCAACAAACTCAGTTGAAAGGCATTCAATATTTCTCTGGAAAATCGCGTCTCAAATCTTCGTCGATTGTATCCAACAGAGGAAGGTACAACATTGAGACACTGTAGTAATCTTCACAAGTTTTCACGCGGAAATTTTTGCGTTTTGTTTGTTTTCCGCAGATTCTTAGCTTTTTTTCGCCAACTCTCAGTTCTGCCGCCATTTTTCGTATCTGACTTAACGAATCGAAAATGTTCCTTAACATTTTGTCTTTGATTTCGGAACATTATAAGCAGCGTATCTATCATATTTGATGCTTTTGCCAGATAGATCGGTTCCTTCTGAAAAATCACGCAGAATGAATGAGTTAGAGATAGATGCGGCTGCGTTGTATATTGTTGCTCCTTTCGCTGTTTCCTTTTTTCCAGTTACTAATTTTTTTTTTTTTTTTTGGAAAACTTGGAGCATAAACCAAACCAATCTTCAATTGTTTGCAACTTAGAAGTGAGCTGTAGCAAAGCAGCTACTCTTGCATTGAATTATTGAAATTTCACTTTTTTAAATCTATATTTTTTGTTATAAAATTACATATTTTGTAGCTGGCAACATTGTAAGGGAGATATGTGCATATGTGTAAGTTTGAATATTACTAAATACGAAATCCGAAATGAATCGAAGAAAAATAAACTTGTCATTTGAATGCAGACAACTGAAGTGAGTATTGATAAAAAATTGTTATTTAACCAAAAGCTAAGAGGGAAAATATGCAGAGAGTAGCAACTTTTGCTTCACCAATGAAAATTTATTACAAAATATCACAGATATGCACTTGAGACAGGGCAAGAAATCACGCAGCGCACAGTTTGAATAAATTTTATTTTTATTTTTGATTCCCTTGTAGTAAGGCTTTTACTGCTGGAGATGAGAGAGAGGAATGCCTTAAGTGACATAAAGGGAGAAAAAGTTGAAAGCAAAATTTGGGACAATAAAAATCGACTAAATATTGGAATTTGTATTGTAATTGAGGATTTATTTAAATATAACTGTAAATAAATTTAACAAAATATTCGAGCCACACACGCATACTTCTCACACAAGTATTTTTCGCACAGATTCGTTAAGAATGAAAATATATATGTGTGTATGTGTGTGTGTGTGTGAATATTGGGTTCTTGAATGATAGTCGTGCGGTCCGACTCTTTAGCAGCGCTATTGAATTTCAAATTGCTTCCGCATGAAATCGTAAACGCAATCAGTCAACAATGCCACATTTACATGCAACATATGTACACCCATGCAAATTGTTGGTGCGTATGTGCACTTGTCATTTAGTTGTGCATGTGGGGTCATAAATATTTTGTTTGTAATTCTGCGGTTTTCAGCTGTGCCACCCGAGTGACTGCGCAAACATGCAACACCTTATTTAACAATTTGTTAAACAAATGCGGCTTCGGTTACCGAAATGTCGGAAGAAAACAAACGGCACAAAGAACCGTATTTACGACTATATCAGAAGTTAGCAAGCAGCGCAAAATGAGGGCTGACTGAGAATGAAATATATTTTTTTCTCATATTGAATAAAACAAGACAATAGTAAAGGGCCCTATAGGAAATAAATAGATTCAATTTATCAAACTCAAAAAATATATCTATACAAAAATGTCTTGAAATAGGATGAATTCTTCGCTAAAACTGCGCTCTATTTCCTAACCAACTTTCCAGGACGTTCGTTTTCGGTAAGGAAATTCTAATTAAATTAAAAATGTATCTATATGTAAATCAAGTGCTCACATATCAAAACAAAATGTTTTATGATCGACCAAATTACCGAATTAATGGGTTGAGTTATGTTAGGGCATTGGACTTGGATTTGTCTTTTATGTTACCCAAAAACGCCATTGTATCATATATCAAAGCAGTGGTTTGAACTCACCAGAAGTTTTTAAAACGGTTAATACCAGTCCCAGTCAGTCCCAGGTGTGACTACCAAGATGTTTCAATTTCTGTCTGTCCAAAGTCAGGCAATAGAAAAGAAGAAGGATTACAGAATTTTTGGGTTATTATGGGTAATTTGTTACATTTTTTCTGCCTCCTTAAATCAAAATCAAATTGCGTGCTCAACTTTTTTCATCCTAGAAGAAACGATTGCTGAACTCAAAATTAAGTTTCTATATCAGACTGGACGAAGTAGATATAAGAAGTTGAAGCCGTTACAGAAGTAGAATACTTCGAAACCCAATAAAACCCATTTAAACCAGCAATTACTAGATCTATCTATCTCCGGAATTCCTAAAGGGAAGCCAAGTTTAATACATAATAATGCATACATATTACTATATACTTTACTAACATATTCAGCAAATTCACTCGACTACCACCTCACATACGAGTACACATATAGTACATATGCACATATATAAATGTGCAGCCAATTCATTCACATTGTGGCCGGGGCGTACGCCTTTTACGAAGCTGTCACCAATAATGTAACATGTTACAAGCATATATTATGTAGACATGCAAACGCTTCGTCAAATGCCGACATTGCTTTTGACACATACATACATATGTAAATATTGCGATATAAGTTACCAGTTGACACCTTCGGACAAGTGTAACCGAACACTTTGAGTGCAGATAAATTTACCGTTTAAATATTTCAATTGGCGTTAACCGGCGCAGCAATTTCCAGCTGCGCTTAAATTGAGTCTGTAGGAAGAAGTGGGCTAATCGTGTTGTTGTTGCGAGGAAAACAAGGAACTTTGTGTACTATATACAAATACATGTGCATAGAGTTATGCATGCTCAGTGATTCCTTTGGTTTAGTGTTCACTCTGGTTTAGTGCTCCATAAAAAAGAGCGGTATTCTAGGTCTCGAGTGAAGAAAGTTTTGATTCGTTTCATAAAGATCCTGCAAGCTAGTTAAAATTGAAAAACTCTGAAGCACATCAGTCAAAAATGAACATATATATCCATAGGATCAGTCAAACATGAACATATATCTCCATAGCATCAATCCATCAAGAATTTTACCAACCAGAAATGTCACTTATTTCACTCTCTATTCAAACGGGAGGGTTACTGATAACAGCAACCTTTGATTCGTTTCATAAAGATAATGCAAGCTAGTTAAAATTGAAAAACTCTGAAGCACAGCAGTCAAAAATGAACATATATCTCCATAGCATCAGTCTATCAAGAATTTCGCTAACCAGAAATGTCACTTATTTCAAGCTCTATTCAAACGGGAGGGTTACCGATAACAACAACCTATAAATGTTACTCCAAATATATTGGTTATCTTAGGACTATAATTTCAAGGCATGCAACTGAAATATCATCTTTTTCAATCGGTAAAATTATTATTATTAGATTATTACTTTTACCTGGTAAATCGCGAAAACAATAGCAGATGGATGATTATTTGGTTGCCTAATATGGCAATCTGAAAACTCATAGTTTTATCATAAAGTTTGACATTTTTGGTGGTATACGAGCGCGAGTAAGCTTCAGCGGAGCCAATACGACAAGCTACTATATATTCGGTTTAATGGTTCGCTGAGGTCCAATTGCAGCGCCTGTTCACCAGATGTTCGGCTGCGAGCAGGCATTGGTCTTGAAAATACGTCTCGCTAGATAAATGTATATAAAACTTTATACTACTCGCCTTGTGAGGTAGTGAATTGAGCTAGGGACCCGCCACGCCGAAATCACCCCCAATGAAAAGGAAACAACGGTTTCGGATTTGCATTGTTTACAGTAATTTAGAATATTTTTCCTGTTCAAAAAATGGAATTAAATCGCGACTAATATTGCAAAATGTGACCTGTCGCGAGATTGAAACAACTATGGACATTAGTGGGATTCAATGTGGCATGAGCATTTGACTGTAAAAAATTGTTCACGTTGGATCCCATACAAAGTGTCAATCGCTCTAAAAACGGCTTGTGTCGATTAGTCAAGAGAAGTGTTAATAAAATACGATAGCGGTGCTTCGAAACACATCTATGACTTCGTGACTGATGATGAACCATGGATTTACGCGTATGAGCCCGAAAGTAACATGTCGAAACAATATACACAGAATAGTATATTCTGAGTGGTAAACAATCATTTGTTGCTACTTTGCTGTTCCAGAATTCAGGAAAACCAAACGCCGAAGATGGATCTCTCTTTACCACAATAATGCGAGCTCTCACACATTGAATGAAACAACCGCACTTCTTAGCATTCTACCTACATAGAGTTTTGACTTGGCACCGAATAACTTTATTTATAAACACGTTCGTAAAAAAAAATTAGAGGTCTACTAGGTCTCTAGGTTAAGAAGACACTAGACCATAAGATACTTCTTAAATATATTCAAGGTTCATTCACAACAGCCTACCAGCACCGCCGCAAACTATTCTGAGTCAAGAATAACAATTTTCCAAGGTTTTCATTTTATTTGTCGTAACCAAAGATCTACTACTAAATAGTACAACCATTCGGTTCAATATTTTTTCCTAGATTGAGAAATGTCACATCAAAATTATGATTAGCGTTTAGTAAACGCTTGCCTTTCTGAAGTACATAAGAGTATTCGGCGGTTTTTACGATGAGTGAAATTATTCAGCAAAGGAGTTCCATTAAATTTTATATGTGAAATCATATTTCTTGTGCCGAAAGGTTCAGAAAATGGACTTCGGTGATAATTGATTGTCGCGAGCAAGTGCTTTTGATTGGTACAAATTGAAAGAGAGTCGAGAACACGTTAACGATGAACCACAATCACGACAGCCATCAAAATCAGCTGATGATCCGCACTTCAATAAAATAAAAGAATTGGTGCTTGAGTATAGACGACTAACTATCATAGATCGTTGGCATCACTGGAATATTGGAAGGGTCAGCGAAAGACTAATTTGGAAACGTTATTCATGCAATTCAAAATCAAAATCTTATAATCTCAAACATAAGAATATGTAAAATTTATATCGCTATAGAACGAATGTAAAGCCATCTGTTTATAAAAAATTGGAAATTGATTATTTTAATTTTTTATTCACTTACTTTCATCATTTCACCTTTTGAACCCGAGCGAATTTTCAATGTCCTGTTGGTAATATTATCCAAAAGTCATTCCATTAGCCAACAACCTACAAAAACAGCCATTTTATACCCTTATGCAAATTATTAATTGGTATACTCTTTTGCATTGTTCACTGGGGTACCTAGTAACCCTAATCGCATGGCATATTCATACGATAATTCTTGTACTTATTCACATACATATTTATTTCATCCGTATGTAAACAGCTATACGATGAACTCTTCTCTTAAAACTATAAATATACGAGGACAGCTCGGTAAGTACTCTGCCTAACCGCCTGATGGATCCACTAACGCAAAAGACATTGTCGTAAGCGGCTACTGTCAACATTTCAGCGAACTAGAAGCATTCACAGATTTTAGAAATACATATGTAAAAGATCAATATCCAATTATTCCTTTAAGCTAAGAAATACATAAATTGCTTGGAAGAGTGCAACATGGTCACAGGGATCCACTATTATGATGAAAATATGGCAATAAAAGTGATAGTGGGTGGTACCTACTCACTCCTCGGCCCCAGACAAATTGATCAAACTAGGTTACACTGCTGATCTAACCCCAATATTCTCCAGATTTCAGGCCGTGGAACTTATTTGGTTCTTTTGCAAGATTAAAAAGTCTCTCGTCTGGCAATAAACTTATTCAAATGAGGAGATTGTCGCCGCGACGAAGTACGGTTTTGCAGGCCCTCAGATACTTATTTTTCACAAAGATTTAATGAAGTTGGTGCAAGATATTTATCGTACGACGCTTGTACTTACACACAGATGCATTAGTTACATGTCAATGCTGTCGCCATTCGTGCATGAAACGGAGACTGAAAAGTCACAGCAGTGTTAAGGGCCGAACACACGAATCATTGGATAAGTAAGTCAAATAGAGTTAGCATTAGTAGCAAAATTGTGATAATGGACTCATTTGCTTGTTGGCATGAGCATAAGGTGTACAATCAGGCGAATTGCATTGACAACTTATTTCCATTTGGAAAATGTAATATTCAAATATTACTTTTTGCTCTTACTCTATAACTCTTTCTCTCTCTATTCGGCACAATTGAATTTTTGAGAAAAGTGTAATTTTTGTAGATGCAATGAAGTATAGCTCCGATGTTGGATATTCAGTTGCAGTTGTCAGGATATATTCAATCTCTTTGTGCTCACCTATCAAATTCTCTACTGCAACAAGAGCAAAGGTATAGTAGATATTATTGAATTTTAGTTGAAAAAGGCGGAACTCCAGTCAAGCTGACTCACACACACTACGAGTATATCATTTAGAGATCCATTGAATTCCACAATTCGGGCTAAGTGAATTATTTAACTAGAGCCTGCTTATGGTAGCCGAATCACAAAAATACTTGTCCTCAGAAAGATATGACTTTCGATCTCCTTATCGTCCTGTTGTTTGTCGTTAACAGTCTTCCACTGAAATTGAAGTCCGTTTGAATGCCAGATATATGCTACAGTTGTCTTAAAGAACTATATATTTAAAATTTCATGGTGATATTTTGTCAAAGAAAAAAGATTTGTAACATAAAAACTTGATTCTGATCGTTCAGGTAGTGTAATGGTATATAGTATGCTATTGCAGTTCGATCTGAAATATATATATGTACGAATAATATAGCATTGGCCTGGACTTGATACTGATCGATAAGTTTGTCTGGCAGCAATATCCAACAATGGTCCGATATCGACAAATCTGCATCTTCTTGGGTAAACAAGATCTTCGTATTAAAATAGATCAAAATAGTATTCCCTCCACCCAGTTTGATGATGTTTTCATAGATTTCTGAGTATAACAGTAATAAATGACTGTTTGTGTTGTATTTGTATACGATATCAAGTTTTGTTACCATTTATAAAATAGTGACACATTTCGAGGATCCCTACTTCTGTAAAGAAAAAACACAGAAACTTCAAATTAATGGTGAATGTTTATTCTTCTTCGAAAGAACATTCTTACGCATTTATTGTTTGAAGATTATCTATTTCAACTGTTAGCCGCGGCTCATTCTCAGATAATTCATCCGTTGAGTCCAATTTTCGATGATTCTTTCGAGCGTTTTGAATGGTACCTAGCGAAAAACATGCGTGATGTTTTGCTCCAAGTCCTGAATCGAAGCGGGATTGTCCGCAGAGACTTTAGACTTTACATATCCACACAGGAAAAGTTTAACCGGTCTAAAATGTTAAGTTATCTACTCAGCGAAATATTCTCGCTTTTTAAAACATCAAATAGTCGGTAATCATGGCGCAATAACGGTCACCATTGACGGTTACGTTCTCAACGGCGTAATTTTTGAAGAAATATGGACCGCTCACAAACCCCACCAACCGTTGTTTTTTCTGCATGAAATGGCAGCTCTTGAATCTCTTCAGATTGTTGTTCGTTCGAAATGCGGCAATTTTGCTTGTTTACAGACCAATTGAGCCAGAAATGTACATCAACGCTGCACAGATGTCTATAACGGTTGGGATGATCGAGCGGCTCCATTTCTTGTACAAACTATAATTTGCACGCTTTCAATTTAAGATTTTCGTGTATACTCTCAGCTAGGGCTGCTATATTTTTTTCACTGCTTGCTGGACGTAGTCTTCTCTGTCGAATATTACCCAACAACGAATGTTGGAGCTCAAGATAGCTGATGATAAGAAGATTATGTTGTCCATAAGTTGAGCGAAGCGCGCGACACTCATTCTTTACAGAACGAACAGTTTCTTAATAAACCTGAACGATTCGTGAACGTTGTTCAGGCGTAAGCCTAAAAAATGTTCCACTGTACTTAAGTTTGCGAAGCATTCAACCACCCCTTGTAGAATTAAACTAGCTTTGAATGCTTATTAAATTCCTTAATAGAACATTAATTCTTCAGGACTACAATATGATATTTTGCCAACTACGGTATTTACACTAATAACTTCCGCATAACCACAACAAACTAAATTTAATCGCACTAGCAAAAAAAAGGCAGGAATTCTAAATATATAAATATTTTTCCAGAGCAAACGCTGCCAAATAACAACAACAAACACACAAGTGCAGAGAAATGATAACAAAAGCAACAGATGTGCCCTGCCGACTCGGCAGCACAGGGTCCAACCGCTCAGCCCAGCGGCAATCAGCAAAAGGCGGAAGAGGAATAATATTTACACAAACCTTCTTCCACCGCATACTCGACGGACTTCGGCTGCTGGCTACTGGCTGCTAACCGCTGCCAGCGCCAGTGTATTAGCATGCAAAGCTTAAAACAAGAAGAGCGAAAATTCAATGAAAAACATTTTAACGTAATCCTGGAAAATCCCCAGAAAAAAATATGCACATTTCAAATAAAGAAATAAGGAAACAATAGAAATGTAAAATGTAACTACAAAAACAACAGAAACAAAGAATGAAAATAAGATCGCCAATGGCACAGCACTGCTTCGGGCGCCTAAACAGCTGTGGGTACCACGGCCAGCGGTTTCATGGGGGACGACAATTGACTGCAGCCAACGAACCTCAACGAAATAGAAGAAAAGCTATGCGTCCACAGCCATTTAGCTAAAGCCAACACCAAAGCGTCCCACTAAAGGCGGCACCAACGTAAGCCGAGCGCCATGAGCCAAAGCTAACAAAAACAGCTCGTACCGGTAGCCGCACTGGCGAGTTGAGGGTTCCGTTTCACCTGAAAATGAGAATTCAACAAAACCACTCAGCTGTATCTTTGCCGGGCAGCAAACAAAACAAGGCTTGTTTATGGTCACGTGGAAATGTGGCGTGGCAGGGTCGCTACGAATACCCGATATTTTGTGTGTGTATGTATATGTGCAACAGTGTTGCATGCGTAATATCGCCTTCAATTGCCTACAATGCCATATGATTGTTTAGAAGAGTAGAAAATGTTGTGAAATTCAATTTTGAATCTCGTCCATTTGATGCTGAGCTTATAGTTGCAAAACGTTTTGGCTTCGGCCGACAGCCGTTAGTGGCAACATTGTAGTCTATTCATTTTAAGCGCCAACATATGTATTGCCGGAACACTTATTTACCTACGGCGGCAAAAGTGTGAACTCGTGTATAACAAATAAACGGATATGGCATATTTTCAACCAACGCACAACCAGCTCTGCGTGGCATTACATAGAAATTTGTTCACATAACCAGTGTTTGGAAGAGCTTAACGAGATTCAGTTGGATATTTGCATAATAAAAATGTTCAATAAGCGGGATTAATCAATTGAAAATAATATAGGAATATTGTCTGTCAGCACTCTCACCAAATATGCTGAGTGCGATTCAGTCGTTGTAGAAAAATATCATCTTTTTCAATCGGTAAAATTATTATTATTAGATTATTACTTTTACCTGGTAAATCGCGAAAACAATAGCAGATGGATGATTATTTGGTTGCCTAATATGGCAATCTGAAAACTCATAGTTTTATCATAAAGTTTGACATTTTTGGTGGTATACGAGCGCGAGTAAGCTTCAGCGGAGCCAATACGACAAGCTACTATATATTCGGTTTAATGGTTCGCTGAGGTCCAATTGCAGCGCCTGTTCACCAGATGTTCGGCTGCGAGCAGGCATTGGTCTTGAAAATACGTCTCGCTAGATAAATGTATATAAAACTTTATACTACTCGCCTTGTGAGGTAGTGAATTGAGCTAGGGACCCGCCACGCCGAAATCACCCCCAATGAAAAGGAAACAACGGTTTCGGATTTGCATTGTTTACAGTAATTTAGAATATTTTTCCTGTTCAAAAAATGGAATTAAATCGCGACTAATATTGCAAAATGTGACCTGTCGCGAGATTGAAACAACTATGGACATTAGTGGGATTCAATGTGGCATGAGCATTTGACTGTAAAAAATTGTTCACGTTGGATCCCATACAAAGTGTCAATCGCTCTAAAAACGGCTTGTGTCGATTAGTCAAGAGAAGTGTTAATAAAATACGATAGCGGTGCTTCGAAACACATCTATGACTTCGTGACTGATGATGAACCATGGATTTACGCGTATGAGCCCGAAAGTAACATGTCGAAACAATATACACAGAATAGTATATTCTGAGTGGTAAACAATCATTTGTTGCTACTTTGCTGTTCCAGAATTCAGGAAAACCAAACGCCGAAGATGGATCTCTCTTTACCACAATAATGCGAGCTCTCACACATTGAATGAAACAACCGCACTTCTTAGCATTCTACCTACATAGAGTTTTGACTTGGCACCGAATAACTTTATTTATAAACACGTTCGTAAAAAAAAATTAGAGGTCTACTAGGTCTCTAGGTTAAGAAGACACTAGACCATAAGATACTTCTTAAATATATTCAAGGTTCATTCACAACAGCCTACCAGCACCGCCGCAAACTATTCTGAGTCAAGAATAACAATTTTCCAAGGTTTTCATTTTATTTGTCGTAACCAAAGATCTACTACTAAATAGTACAACCATTCGGTTCAATATTTTTTCCTAGATTGAGAAATGTCACATCAAAATTATGATTAGCGTTTAGTAAACGCTTGCCTTTCTGAAGTACATAAGAGTATTCGGCGGTTTTTACGATGAGTGAAATTATTCAGCAAAGGAGTTCCATTAAATTTTATATGTGAAATCATATTTCTTGTGCCGAAAGGTTCAGAAAATGGACTTCGGTGATAATTGATTGTCGCGAGCAAGTGCTTTTGATTGGTACAAATTGAAAGAGAGTCGAGAACACGTTAACGATGAACCACAATCACGACAGCCATCAAAATCAGCTGATGATCCGCACTTCAATAAAATAAAAGAATTGGTGCTTGAGTATAGACGACTAACTATCATAGATCGTTGGCATCACTGGAATATTGGAAGGGTCAGCGAAAGACTAATTTGGAAACGTTATTCATGCAATTCAAAATCAAAATCTTATAATCTCAAACATAAGAATATGTAAAATTTATATCGCTATAGAACGAATGTAAAGCCATCTGTTTATAAAAAATTGGAAATTGATTATTTTAATTTTTTATTCACTTACTTTCATCATTTCACCTTTTGAACCCGAGCGAATTTTCAATGTCCTGTTGGTAATATTATCCAAAAGTCATTCCATTAGCCAACAACCTACAAAAACAGCCATTTTATACCCTTTTTTTTCGTTGCTCAATTGATTTAAAGAAGGAATCTAATGAAAATATAATAAATATTATATGTATTTCCCTGCCTCGCTGACTTTTTTTTCAGACTCAGCCAATCTGGGTATTTCGATGATTGCGGGCCTGAGCACTCTGAATTCCTCACACACTTTGATTTCATTCGATAATAACTACGTAGATTACTAGATCGCAAAGCCGAGTTAGTTATGTTGTGCTCACTATAGCCTATTATCTTGCTGAGTCAGGTACTTTAGTCACAGGTGCAAATTTGGAACGAGTAGAAGCTCTGCTGACTTCTTGCGATTCACTACTTGATGATTGAACCACAAGCGAGCTCGGCAAGCGCTGATCGGCTATTAGCAACTATCCACAAAGTTCTTCTGCCTCATGGTAAATCATAAAAGATCTAGTGAGCTCTTCGCCCTCAGCTAAGGCATAAGCTGCTTGGAAGTACATAAGAGATAATCATCCCATCGCTGTCTTCCCGAGTATCATGTATACATATAGTATATAGAGGCTAAAAATCTCGGATCTCAAATTTTTCGCATTGTAGTGAAATAGCTGTAATATAGACTTGTGGAGAACTATTAACCCACTACACCAGTGTTTATTTGGCTTAACAACGGACTTCTTCTTCTTTATTGGCGTAGACACCGCTTACACGGTTATAGCCGAGTTTACAACAGCGCGCCAGTCCTTCTTCCATTTCGCTGTGTGGCGCGAGTTGGAAATTCTAAGAGTAACCAGGTCCTTCTCCTTCTGGTCTTTACAACGTAGTTGAAGTCTTCCTCTTTCTCTGCTTCCTCCGGCGTGTACTAAGTCGAATACTCTTAGAACCGGAATGTTTTCATCCATTCGGACGACATGACCTAGCTATAGCGGCTGCAATAGTCTCTTGATTCGCTGAACTATTGTAATGTCGCCATATCTACAGCTTGTCGTTCCATCGACTGTGTTACTCGCTATTGCCAATGCGTCATAAATCTACCGCAGAACCTTTATCACGAAAACGCCGACTCATCAGATTTTGTCATCATTAATGCCTCTGCACCATATAGCAGGACGGGAAAGATGAGTGACTTGTAGAGTTTGGTGTTCATTCACAAAGAACTGCAGCAGTATAATTGTGATCACCCGCACTTTTGGGATTCAGCTATCTCAGCTTCGGCAGTATAACCTCCTATGTGTTTTCGACCGATCGCATCACCGCTAGCGTATAAGTTTTCCGCTTCGCAGTTTCGTGTTGATTCCAATATTAAGTAAAATCCATGGTATTTCCGCTGCATTTTGCATACTGTTCGTTAACTGTTGAATATGGACGAGCAACGTACCTTCTATGCTGGTTGAGGATACAGTTATAAAGCCCACTCGTCCATCTTAAGCACTCTTTATAACTTCGCAGCTTCGTAACTTTCACAGAATCGATCTTTCGAAGGCTCGGAAAAAAGATTCGTCGGATGTTTCTATACTTGAACGAAATCGCTAAAAACTATAGCTCCAAAAGACGATGGTAAAAACATATTAGAAGTAAAATCGAATAGGTGTACAACGTTGTTGTAAAAGTAACTGTGAGTTTTTGTAGATAGAGTTCGGAATCTTAATTTCAAATCCAGCCTGTCATTTAAAACCGTTTCTCCGTTAGAAATAATATGGCAAATACCTCGACATTCAAGTCAAAGAAAGAATGGGTAGGATTCCTTTAAAAAGGCTGAAGCATAGCTCATGACATAACTGGAAGCGGAACACCGAAAAAAGTTTTGTCTTTTCGTTATAATTTTTTAGTACGTAGGGCCAAATCTATATTTGCACCCGAATGTCCAAAAAGCTCAGGAAAATCTTGTGTGAAGCCGTAAGATCTCACCAGCAACAGGTCACAATAGCTTCCTAAGATATCGAAGTCTGCTAGTAGAGGTAATAATCTCAGAGTGTAAGAGGATAAAGGCAAAGGGTACTCTTTAATCGCCATTTCATCTATGTCCTTCTTGAGACAAATAAGATTTAATATATTGACATACCCACAAAATTATCAAGAAGTTCTGTTGAGTTTTCGGATATTTATTTCATATAAATTTAATTTGAAAAGGTTTATGAGTTTGCTTGCAATAAGCAACAAAATCATTCTCAGCTATATGTACATGTCTCCGTACAAATTCAAAAATACACATCGATCCACAAAAATATAAAGATGAATCACCATATGAAGTGTGGCGAATTGAAAAATTTGCACTGAAAAACCCTTCCAGCCGCAACCGCCGATATAAATTCACAGCATGGGTTCAAAAAGACTGCAGTGGAATATGCAAGACACAAAATGCAAATTTGTTAAAATGGACAAAACAGTATTCTAATGTACACATCTATAGGATATTCATAATATACAAAACTTGTATGTATGTGCATATAGTCACATATATTACGCAATGCTTAGCTTAAGTGATTCTTATGCAAGTGATTTCAGGTCGCAGTCTACCATTCATGGAATTCTTTTTATGCTCCCATAGCCCCATAAATGAAATAATAGTCTCCGATCGCATAAATAACAGCCTTTTGGTATTTAATGTTGATCTTGCACGCAATGTTTTCATTTTCTTTTGTTTTTATTTTCTACTTTTTGGTTTGGATGCTAGTGCAATGAACCTGTGAAGAATTGGAGAGTGATTTACGCGCCAAAAACGCTTCAGGAAGTTTTATAAAAGATCAACGACTTATGAATAATTTTTTTAGATTTTAAATTTATTTATTCATTATAAGAGAAGGGTTAGTCAAATAATAAGGTGACCCGAAAGAAAAACCTTCTTTTATAATGAATAAATAAATTTAAAATCTAAAAAATTTATTCAGAGTTGAAATAAATTTTTAAAACAGGGATAAAATTCATTTGTAAAAAATTATACACAGAAGGAATTTTCAAATTAAAATACTAAAGCTCTGTCTAACAGGGCCAAATTGTAGGAATAACAGAAGACGAGAAGCTGTATTTCTCTCTTACTAGCGGGTCTATTAACGGGTTACATGGGTTTCCTCGGATAAAAAACAGCATTTTCCAACAATTTTTTCTTCTCATATAAAAAATGAAATAAATAATTAGAATTTTTTATTATTACAAACATACACCATGTATTAAAAAGAAAATTCTGACATTTTGGATAAAAAACTTAGAAGTTGTTCGAAGGAAAAAAACTGAAAATTGGATTTTATGCAGACATTTTTACAAAATAATTAAAATTTCTGTGAAAATTTCGCGAAATTTTTTTCCAAATAGTTGTAATAAAAAAAATCGTTCGTCCAAGTCTTTAAGAATTGTATCTCAAGGCATCTGTGAAATTTCATGAAGATCGGATGAGTAGCCCTCGAGAAATCTTGCCGACCATATATTCTAGTACAGATTATTTTAGGTTTCATACATGGCTAAGACCGGAAGCATTGCAGTAGTGGAAGATATGCTTTTAGCGCCATCGGTAAAAAATGTGTACTGTATTGTATACTTAAAATTTTAACACAACCCACCCATCCTTTTAGAAAGCTTTCGACTAGCTGTCATGGTATTAGACAGAATATGTTTTTTATCTAAATGGATCGATGTGTGAATGAAAATAAAATGACATTTCATTATCAACAATATGAAGAAGGGATTTCGGATCCATCAATATTTGAATTGAAAATTTAGTAAGTTTAGGTAAATAGGCTAATTTTTTGTGAGGGCACAAATAATACAACTTGGACAGCTAGAGAGGACTGTCTATTGCGATGCATAGAACTGCTACTTAAATGTCAAAAATGTACATCCTTAGTCTTTCGAAAACTGAACAATGGACTAGAAAGTGTCTAGATGTTTCCACCTCATCTTCCTTCTCGCAACTTTGACGAGTTGCGTCCTCCAAAATCTTAATTCCAATTGCTGGGGAATCCGAACCACCCATGAGATTCCGTCATTCAAAGTAATAACCGCCCGCCCGAGGCGTAGGTCGATTCCGACCTACTTGCAAAATTGCTATCCACTTTTCGGAAAGGTAGTCGTCTTTTATGGTTCCACAGGTGAGAAGAGAAACAATGAGCCTGATGCCTGCCAAAGTATTTCGTGCCGATCAGGAGTCGATGGTTCGTGGGCCATAAAGTTTGACTAATGAATATTTTTTTCAAAACTTTTAACTTCAAATAAAACTAAAAAACATTAGGAAATAAATATATTTTTATTGTAAAGAGCAACACAAATAATGAAATGCGCGAACCAAAACAACGACAGACTGCAGTAAGTTTCCGCAACCACAACAACAACAATTACTTTACTGCTAATATGAGCAAACAAATACATACAAACAATAAACAGCGAAATGATTGCCATAAAATTTAATTCATTTAAAATTTTGCTCGCGGCCAAGACCAATCGCTGACGTCGTTAAGGAGAAGCGTCCAATACAAAACAACAACAACAACAACAACAACAATAGCAACATTACATAATAGCAACAGTAGCCAAAGTAGGTGGTGACTTTCGGGTGCGCTCACACCGCCAACAACAGCAACTACGAAAACCGCTAAAAAACGATTTATTTGCTGCTCACCAACTGACCAAGCGGCTGGCGACTGCGCGAACTGTCTGGCAGGTCTGTGTTTTATTGCCAACGCATATATAAGTATTTATTTATATGTTTGCACTGTGTGTATGTATGTGCCACATAATTATAGCATTTCAAAAAAGCAAATAAAATTATTGATTACAGTCTTTGTCCGCGTTGACTTGTGCGGTGTTCGGTTATTATTATCAATGTTATTATTATTGTTGTTGGTATTTTTTGCAATGTAATTTATCGCTTGTTGCTTGCCACAGCAACTTGTCTGTTTAAATATTTATTGGCAAAGAGCCATGACGTTGACTAAAACCGCTTGAAGTGGCTTGTGTGTATGTGTGTGGTTGTGTGTGTTCATTTATCTTCATAGCCCGCAGCCCGCAACCACCTGTTTGTTTATGTAGTTGTAAATTCAATTTCAACTTCCCTTGGCTATGAATCATTTTAAATTCTGCTAAATGCCAAATTGTACCTTGTCAATTGGCTACTTATTGAGTGGATATGGTTAGAGACCCAATGGGAACTTTCTAGTAATAGCACATTATTTGTGTATAAAAAAAGGAAAAAAAATATTAAAGGCTTGGACAAATATTTCATACATGTTAGTAACTAGGTTTCTCGAATATTTCGAACGTTAAGTACCGAAATGAGAAAAAATTCGAGATTGCCAAGCCCATTAAAATATTTTTTTGTGATCTTCATCTAGTTGTCCATCATATGCATATTACAAACAATATACTCATACCTTTCCTCTTCATTGTTTTGTCTTTTTTTTCGCTACAATATTATTTACTAAATTTCCCAACTGGGTTAAAATATGTTCAGATATGTACAAACATTCTCACACAAACCTTACGAAATATAATTTACTATTCATATTCAAAAAAAAAAAAACACACTGTGTAATTATATGCATCTATGAGAGTATTAATTTTTATTTTTATTTCTTCTTCTTTATTGGCATAGAAACAGCTTAAGTGGTTATAAGCGAGTTTACAACAGCGGTCCAGTCGTTCTTCCCTTTAGCGTTTGGCACATTCTTCCACGGAGTGGAGATATTTCTCTTCCTCTGCTTCCCCCGATGAGTACCGTGACGAATACTCTTAGCGCTGGAGTGTTTTCGTCCATTCGGACAACATGATCTATATCTCGTACAGCTTATCCGAGTTCCGCAGAACCTTTCGTTCGAAAACTCGTAACGCCGACTCATCAGATGTTGTCATCGTTCATGCCTCTGCACCATATAGCAGGACGGGAATATTGAGTGGCTCATGGAATTTGGTCCGTTTTCGTCAACAGATAAGTTTAATTCTCAATTGCTTACTCCGTTCGAAGTGGCACCTGCTAGCAAGAGTTAATCTGCGTTGGATTTCGAGGTTGGCGTAGACGGAATTATTTACGACTTCGAAGTCATGACTGCCAACGGTAACTTGGGAGATAAGCCGAGAATGCGACGACTGTTTGTTTAATGGCAGAAGATATTGGGTATACGAAAAAGTCTTTTCGTATTTCTTATCAAACTTCAACCAGTTTCACTCTTGCAACCAGTTGCAAGACTGGTTTCCTTCAGGCATTTATATATACAGGTTATATGAAAATGCCTGAAGGAAACGACTCTATAGAGTTTGGTTGACATAGCTATAGTAGTTTCCGAGATATGTATAAAAAACTTAGTAGGGGGCGGGGCCACGCTCACTTTTCCAAAAAAATTACGTCCAAATATGCCCCTCTAATGCGATCCTTTGTGCCAAATTAACTTCAATATCTTTACTTGTGGCTTAGTTATGACACTTTATAGGTTTCGGTGTTCGCCATTTTGCCCATCTTCGAACTTAACCCTCTTATGGAGCCACGAAATACGTGTGCCAAGTTTCATCATGATATCGCAATTTTTACTCAAGTTATAGCTTGCACGGACGGACGGACAGACGGACGGACAGACAGACATCCGGATTTCAACTCTACTCGTCACCCTGATCACTTTGGTATATATAACCCTATATCTGACTCTTTTATTTTTAGGTCTTACAAACAACCGTTATGTGAACAAAACTATAATACTCTCCTTAGCAACTTTGGATTAAAAWTTTTGAAAAAGTGGAAGCGACCACGCCCTCTAAAATGTTTAATGTCAATATCTCTTAAATCAATAAAGATACAACAAAAGAGTACTGTTCGGAACACCATCTCCCATCTTGAAAGCCACCATTCATTATTGCATAATATTGGACTGAACAGGCTACTKCCAGCATGCAGTGAAGTAGCTGAKAGTGTACACGAAGATCGTAAAWAGTCGATTCGGCACCGTTCATAGAAACGCAGAATAACGTATGGAACGACTTGACGCATTTTACGTGAAAAATCAAAATTACCGCATTTGGGACAAASAGCAACCTGAGAAAATTCAAGATTTGTCAATTCATCCAGAAAAAAACCGCGATTTGGCGTGGTTTGACGGTCGGTGGAATCATCGGTCCATATTTCTTCAAAAATGATGCYAGTGAAAACATAACCGTCAATGGCGACCGTTATGGCCCCGTTCTAACCGACTATTTGMTGTCTGAAATTGAAGCTAGTTATCTCAGTGTCATTCAGTTCTCATGTTCTAACACGTCTTCGAAAATTAGACTCCGCGGATGGACAAYCCGAGACGGCGCCGCGGCCAGCATTGGAAAGAGATAATCTTTAAAARATAAATCCCAAAGGATATTCTTTCGAATCATAATAGAGACTCCCCATTAAACTGGAAAAGTTTGTGTTTTTTTTTTTTTTAATATAAGGAGCCTTGAAATGGATCACCTCTTAGCTTCGATACAGCCGAAGTTAATGATTTTTCTTGCTTTTCTTACCCAATTCTATCTAATGWAGCATTTTTAATGGGATTTCTTAATACACCTTTCAGCACTTCCGCATTTCCAACCATTCGTACTTACATAAATTCTTGAACTCATTAATATAAATCTACTTAGCACATAGTTACAATCTCATAAAGCCTTCACATTTCCACAATTAATTGCAAAACGCCATAACCGCCAAGCWATAAATGCTCCTGAGGTCGTTAAAGGTCGGAGCATACACTTAAAGTTTCGCTTAAATTTGTATTAATATGTAATAATTGAAGGTGATTTGTTCGCATTAAATCCACATTTAACGCGTCTGCGGCCAAGCACAAGAGCCGCACTCCTTCGCAACTCCTTTTTCACACAAATCAGCCAACCGACTAATCAAGCAGCCAGTCAACTTGCCACATGCAACATAAGCCATTATGGGGCGCATTGCTTCGTATGCCAAAGACTTTCTTCTGCAGCGCGTAGAGAACCAATGCTTCCTCAAGCTACACTCATTCATTCATTCGCTCACTCACTCAATSCATGCATTCCGACAAGCAGTTGCAATTAGTATCCATTAAATACTTCGTTTCGAGTTGTCCGGTATTTGCGCGCAGGCTCTTCACTTTCATTTGCTTTTATAGCGAATATGTTGTTGTTGTTGCTGTTTACTTGTTTTTGTTTTTACTGTGATTTCATGACTTCTTTTTTCGGTTACTCGCTTATCTGCATCGTTTATTTGTCTCGTGTCTGACGTTTGGCAACGCCTTCTTCTAGCAACTTAATTAAACGCCCAACTACTTGATCGAGCTTGAGCTCACCGTGTCTCTGAGAACATCTTTATGGGTGAGTGTGAAGTTCTTGCACGGGTATTTGTCTATTCATTTTGCCATTTGTCTGTTTCGCTTCTTTCTTTGCTTTAACACCTCCAACTATTTTGAGTTACACACTTTTTGCATCCACTGTCAAGTAGATAAAAGTTTGTATGAAACCCAACTTAACGGCTGCGTCAAGCGTGTAATTATTAACACGTGACACGAGCACACCTACAATGATGGGCTTCTACTTCAACTTCTACCATATATTTCGCGGCGATTTTTTCACATTAACACTTCCGCATTTTTAATTAAAAATTTTACATTATATTGCCAGTAGTTATGCGTACAAAAGACCATCGGGTACGGCTTTAAAGCAATCATATAAAACAGGGTAGTATTTTTTACATACAAAACTATAATTTTTTCGGCAGAATGCCTTCAACCATTATATATAGCATCTAACTATCATACACAATCCATCCATTTCGAAGTTCCCTTCTTTTTTACGTAAAAAACATCAAAACTTCAAGTTTATTAAGGAATCGCTAGAAAGAACATTTTTTGGCATTTATTTTTTGAAGATTTTTTTTTTCAAATTTTTACCGTTGGCTACGTCTCAGATGGTCCATCCGTTGAGTCCCATTTTAGATGACTCATTCGAGTATTTCGACTACTAACTGGCTAATGACACGGGAGATATTTTACTCCGAGATCTGAATCGAAGCACAGTGAATTGTCCGCACAGACTTTAGACTTTACATATCAACACAAGAACAAATCTAACGGTGTGATTTATTATGATCTTAATGGCCAATTGACCGGAACCAAAACGTGGAATTATCTGCTCACCGACATGTTATCTCCATAAATCCATTGATTGATAAGATGTGTGGGAATTGGCGCCGTCTTGTTACATACTATCTTCATGCAATGCAATTTTTCACCGAGATCGTTATTAATTTGGATAAAACAGACATTCAATGATATATAAGTTTATAACAAGTTGAAAGTTAGTGAATACTCTAACCGTTCCGATATGTGGGAAAAAATGCTCGAGGTCCGAAAATTTTGCAACCGCCAATAACAATCTTAATGAATGAGATCTCTGAGAAGTGTCAGTGGATCGTAGATCATCTAKGAATTCCTTCCGCCGGGCCAAACTGTCAACAAAAAATATTATACGATWAGTCTTTTGCCAAAAAAACTCGTTCCAGAACCACCTGACCGCCTGATTTGACTCCGTGCGACTTCCGGCTGTTCAACAAACTAAAAACTTCAATACGGGGACACCATTTAGACACGATTGTGAAGATTAGAATCGAATATAAGAAGTTCTTGAAGGCTTTACCAAAATAATACTATACCGAGGAGTGGAAAAAGCTTTGGCAAAATTGCGTATTATCAAACGGAGTGAAATTGTTTTTTAAGGATTTTAAACACAAATTCACCTTACTTTTTGTTCAATTTTGACAATTAAGTACTATAATTTCCATTAGAAATCTAGAACTAAATAATTATTGAAAGCATTGGAGGTTTTTTCAAGCCTAAGCAGCTGAAACTCAATTGAGCAAGATGCACCCAAATAATTTAAATTTTATTTTTAAAGTTATGTAATTGATCACATAACATAGCACAGGTACTTTGTTATACATATATTTGGGGCTGAATGGTTCTCTACAAGTACTGAAAGCCCAAGCTACATAGTACAAAAGCACATATTTAAACTTAATAGAAAACCGTTAAAAACAGAAAGCATAAAGTTTTTTTTTTATTATTGCTAGGTTTCTTTACTCATTTGTGTTTTTTAGAAGCTAAACACTTGTATTTAAAGCCATCATTGAAGGACTCTGCATGGATGCAACAACAACAATTGTTGGGAGAAGTTGAGGTTTTGTGCCATATAATTTCACATTAGCTTGGAAAAGCACAACATAAACATTTCAACTTTTATAAATTATGAACTTTCACTCGCATACGCAGACTTGTATGGGCAGTCATGTTGCAGGAGCCGCAATAACGGTACACCATAAAACGCACGTGATTCGCGTGGCAAATATTAAATGCTTAGAAGTACAACACACTTACTACATACATATGTATGTATATGGTATACAAGTTTACCTACACGTATTTATTAAAAAATAAACGCTCGTTTTTGTGGAGTTCATAACCATTCGTTAAATGAAAAAAATATGTAAAAATGGCAACAAAATGTCTAACATGGCGAAAAATTGTACAACGAGAGCGAATACGTAGAGTAATTAAATTCCGAGCTGAAAGAAGGCGTGCGTGAAAATACGCGAAGGGAAATATGTAGGGTGGTCGATTATGCCAAGAAATCATACCATTCACTCATAATTTTTAACATACACAAAAAAGAAGCCCTCAATATAATCAGAAGAAGCTCAGAGCCAAAAATATGGAGTCCTCAATGGTTAATCATACATAACTGACTTTACCACAAATATATTTTCCGAGGAGCCTGGTTGAAAAACATTTAGATATACCAAGATATATATAAGACTAAAAATAAAGGGGATTCCGAGGTATGTTGAATTCCTTCTCATAAATTTTCACTCAGGAAAGATTGCTTTCATTAAGATTCTTCAGAAAAATAGGTGATTAATTAAACCCTGAAATGTCAGATTTACAATGATGCTCTAATAAATACTTAGCCTTGCGTTTGATGGCGTCACATAAAAGAAATTTTTTATAATACATTCTCCTAAACGTATGTGTGGTATTAAGAAAAATGGAAAATAGCAATGACGTTCAGTGTTTCAATTCTTGCTTTTGGAGGGGAAATTGTGCTGTGAAATCAAAGAGCTCTTGGGTGCTCTATACGATGGATCTTCTCCATCAATGACTTCTTTCAAAAATGGGTCAAGTTTGATCACAATCACACATCAGGCAAATACAGGTGCCTCCAATACAGCTGACATGGAGGGTAATGTGACAAAAGTCCACAATCTTCTATTGGCAGCCGGCCAATGAATGGTGCGCATAGCTGAAATATTAAACATCCAAAATGACCGCGTGGGTCATTTCGTTTGCTCACCCGTGGCAAAAGGTGCAACGGAAAGACCACATTACAGCAGTGTTTGGCGCTATTTAAGCTCAGTCCAAGAAAGTTTGCGCTTTGCTTCGACAAAACAAGAATCAATTAATTCTCAGCAAAGAGCAATGAACAGTCAAAACAGAGTACCTCACGGCGAACATGCTCTAAAGAAGACTCCACTGTTAACAGGGATTCACCAGATGTGATCTACATAGGCTACCTGGAGGAGAGATAACGAGTCAAATAATGTTACTAAGACTGGGTCAAGTACATCGAACTAAATTTGAAAGAACACCTTTGTTTCATACTGATTGAGGAAGCTAGGTCAATACTTGACCACACTATCGTTCTAAATTTAAAAGAGGAAGTTATGACGGTCACGGGTACTTACTTTGAAGACCCAAACCATCTACGTTTCAGACAGCTAGAATTCAGGTATATTGAACTACATTTAAAAGAGGAAGCTATCGCCATCATGGAAATGAGTCGCAATTTTTCCAAAATCTGAGAGATTTTACAAGAGTTTTGCAGCTCGCTGTCTATAAACCCTTTATATTTTATGTTTGATGCTTTTCATTCATTATATATCAACGTCAGTCACAGTATTGGACGATTGCGTAGGATATAGTAATGACCGGTAATAAACTGATTTGCTTTTCCCTACTTTTTTAAAGAAAAAATACATTTTTTTTACGAAATAACACATAAACTTCAAATTTAATTGCGAATGTTCATTATCATTCGAAGAAACATTCTGTGGCATTTATTTCATGAAGTTTAACTCCTTCAAATGTTGCCCACGGCTACGTCTCAGATGGTCCATCCGTTGAGTCTAATTTTCGATGACTCGTTTGAGCATTTCGACTGGTAACTGGTAAATGATACGCTTGATGTTTTACTCCAAGGTCTGAATCAAATCTATGCAGACAAGACTTTAGATTTTACATATTCTCACAGGAAAAATTCTAACGATTTGATATCACAGGATCTTGGTGGCCGATGAGTGGGAAGTGGCACCATCTTGTCATAATCAAATATGGCCGAGATCACGAATTTCAATTTCATACATCAAATAGTCCATTATCATGGCACCAAAATGGTCGCTATTGACGGTTGTATTCTCACCGACATCATTTTTGAAGAAATATGTATTGACGGCTGGCCTACAAACCACACAAAACCGTTGTTCTTTCTTAATAGTTTCTTAATAGAATGGCAGCTCGAGCTCTCTCAATTTTTTTTTTTAATTTTAATTTTTTTTTTTTTATTTTATATACCCATGAATGCAGAAATGGACCTTATCGTTGAACAAAATTTGACTCGAGAACGTCGGATCTTCTTGGAACTTTTAACGAGATAGAGCGAAGCGATGTCGCTTGAGAAGATCAAGCGGCTTCAATTCTTGCACAAACTGTATCTCGTACGCTTTCAATTTAAGAGCTCGTCGTTAAATGCGCCAAGTCGTTCTAAACATCAGTCTGAGTTGCTGCGAATGACGCCGAATCGACTCTTCTCGGCCTCGGTGTACACTCTCAGCTACGACTACTATATATATTTCCTTCACTGCGTGCTGGACGTTTTCTATTCGGTCGAATATTATCCAATAATGAATGCTGGGTATCAAGATGGGTGTTACGAATTGTACGCTCAGTAAGTCGATTATGTTGATCATAAATTGAGGGAACCGCGCGAAACATATTCTTCACAGAATGTGAATTTTCATTACAAAGTTGAAGATTTTGTAAACGTTTCATGACTATTGAAAAAAGTACCTCTATTTGGATTTCCCATAATATTTTATAGAGCCTTTAACGATTTCTTCTGCATATTAAATGCTTCGTGGCAAATTTAAAATACCTTATTCAGGGTATACAAAGTAGCTAGCAGCAAAGCTTACAACTAAAAACAGTCACGGCGACAATGGTAATTTGCAGCAAATGAAAATAATTAAGTTCGTGCAAAAAGCGTTCGTTGTCTGGAAAATATTGCACCGTCGAAATGTATGCAAAACTGAGCAGACGTGTGGAAATTTTAAATAGCAAACAAACAAAATGTGCTGCCGGCAGTGTTGAAAAGCGGTAAGAAAAGAAGTTTTTCTTTTAACTTGCGCTTCTTTTAAAAACAAAGAGAGATACACTCGATTTCACCTTGAGTTGTTGCAGCAGCAATCAAGTGGCTTTTCACGCCATTAATTGTTGCCATTTTCTCGTACTTTTGATTTCTGCGCAAACAACAACAACAGAACAAACAACGCGACGGAACTTACTCAACATCGAGGACAACTTATGAAAAAGTATTCTTACGAGCGCACAAAAAGCGCAGAGCAATACCCAGGAAAACAAGAAGACAAGACAAACGAAAGTACAAAAAGCCTGTACGCCACAAGCTAAAGAAACGGAGGGATCGAGGGAGCGTCGCATTAAAAACAGCGTACAACTTGAAAGGGCACACGGCCACTATAGCCATTGACGATGGCTATTTTTCCGGTGCCTCGACTTTGCTCGGCATCAATCAGTGCGCAACACTTGCCATCAGCAACGCGACACTTTTTTGCACGCTCCATCGTCTTTGTTATTGTTTTCCTTTTAATTGGTTTCGGTCACTTCTTGCCATGTTTATAAAGAGGGCCAAACTTGGCACAGAAGGACCAACTGGCGGCGAGGGGTTAGCGAGAGAGGCGTAAGAGGTAAGAAAGTACTGCACAAACAAATGAGAAACTTGGAAATTGTCATTAATTTATTTAATGGAGTGGTTTACGCCTACAATGGGCACATCATACACACCCCTCAGCCCTGTGTCGCACCCGCTTACAGTCTGCCGTGCTCGTCGCAAGCTTTCCGAACAAAGTGCTGGTACACACCGCCTTCTCCAAATAACCTTTCCTACACCACAGGTCTACAATAATATTCTTTCTCACACTTTCTTTTGATTACTGTTGTGTTGCTTGATTCTAGTTTTCTTTCTTTTAATAGAATAAAAAAGGACACATTTTCCGAGCCACTCACTCTACTCGCGAGTGTTTAAGTGCGCGGAAATGCAGAAAAAATTAACAGGAAACACGCTGAAAATGAATGTCGTCAGCTGGTGGCCCCATCATTCAAGCGGCAGTCTTACATTGCTACAGCTAAAAGCTTAAATAAGCATTTCCTTTTAATTTCGCTTTCTGTGACTTTCTTCGGAACAAGTCTTCAAATTTTTAATTGTCTCCGCGCCTAGAAATGTCCTTTCTGCCTTATTCGCTAGGGACATAAAATTTTTAATAAGCCAGCCGCAGCTAACGAAATATTTCATTCATAAACGTTAATTACCCTGATTTAAGGCTAATGACGGTCTGCGCCCTTAGGGTGAGTGCGGGTTTGTTTGCCAAGAATTTAGTTTAGTCTTAAAGTCTAACAAGTGATGTTAATTTGATAATTGATTATTTTAATTCGAATATGATCGAAGTATTTTGATAATTAGTGTAAAGACTTTATTGTTGATTGAATATGCTTGATCGTCTGATTCTGACAACCAAAGACGTCTCCTTAAATTATGAATACTAGTGAATATTTAAAAAAATGAGGCTCTCTTTCTTATGACTTCTTCAGTCTATTGCTACAATCTTGTATAAGAGTGTGCAGCTCCTGGCATACGCCGATAATATTGACAACATTGGGCTCAAGAGCCATGCTGATAGTTCTTCTTTCTACATACTGGATAAGGAAGTAAAGCGTATGAAACTGGCTGTGAACAAGGACAAGACGAAATATCTCCTGTCATCAAACAAACAGTCGTCACTCTCGCGTCGTGACTCCCACACCACTGTTGACAGTCGTAACTTCCAAGTCGTAGATAATTTCGTCTATCATGGAACCAGTATTAACACCAACAACAACGGCAGCCTCGAGATCCTATGCAGAATAACTCTTTCTTCTTTGGACTGAGTAGACGGTTGAGAAGTAAAGTCCTCTCTCGTCAAACAAAGACCAAATTCTACAAGTCATGCAAGACCCACGCCCTACTGTATGGTGCAGAGGCATGGTTGATGACAACATCTGATGATTCACGTTGCAAGTTTTCAAGAGAAACGTTCTGCGGAAGATTTATCGTTCTTTGCGCATTAGAAATGGCGAATACCGCAGTCGATGGATCGTTGAACTGTACGAGATACGACATTAGCATAGTTCAGCGAACTAAGAAACATCGGCTATGCTGGCTAGCTCATGTCGTCCAAATGGATGAAAACTCTCCAGCTCTGAGAGTATTTAAAACAGTACGCACCGGGGGAAGCAGAGAAAAAGGAAGGTCTCCACTCGTTGCAAAGACCAGGTAGAGAAGAACATGGCTAAACTTGGAATCTCGAATTGGCGCCAAACAAAGAGGAACGACCGGAGCGCTATTGTAAACTGGCTATAACTCCGTAAAAGATATGGACACCGGTAAAGAAGAAGAAAAAGAGAAGTTATCGGTTAGTAGATAACTATACCGTCTCTTTCGTCTAAAGTGTATATGAGTTGACTGAACTATCCAAAACCTTTTTGTAAGTGTTTTCTCTCTGGCTTTATTAAGTTCCTGTAAGTGAAGTCTTTGATAGGGATGAATTTATGATAGACCTCTAAAATTATCCAAATATTTTGGAGTTTTGGGTAGTTGCGACTGGCTGGGAACGGTTTCTCAGAAACTTAGTTTATACGTACACTTTTGAAACCAAATTAGGCTCTGAAAAAATTTAGCACTGAAAGGTACGATTTCAAGATACTAAATGGGCTAGAAGATAATGTTCTCAATAAACATTTTTTAGTATTTTTTGGTCACTTTAGAAACATCATGTTCACAAAAAGTTTTAAAATTGTAAATTTCACAAAAGGAATGTTAAAATCTCCAACCAAAACTTCACAAGTAGAATTGTCTACAAATGTATGTATATCTATGATTTTTATACATCACATATGCAAATTCAGCACAGTTTACCACTTTCGCAAAAACAATAAGTAGAAGCCACAAGAGTTTTAGAAGACAACATTGTTGTGCAGGTGTGCTAATGTTACTGTTGCGAGAAAGAGATGCATACGAAATGCTTACACACACACCGGAAGAGTTGCCAGCTCGCCCATTCTACCTTTACTTACTCCATTTATAAAAAACACCGACATGCTTACAGCTAACAATGCTTAACCCAATTCTCTCCGTTCTATTTCACACTCATGTCACTACATTACATTATTTTAGTATATTCTAGCTGATTTCTTCAGCGATTTGCATTTCATTCAATTCAATTTCATTCTTTGGTGAAATTTGTATGTACAAATATGTATAAAGAGGTATATTTCTTTGTTGTAAACTACCGTTGAGGCCATTGTGTTTGGTTTCTGCTTTTACCTTTGACAAGGCAATTGGGGTTGACTGCTACCCTATGGCTGTTGAAACCATCTGAAGATAATCTACAGATGGGAATATAAATTCAATGCTAAATTGTAGGTCTGCGAATTAGTGCATTTCCATTTAGTACGGTTTGGGTTTACTTTTTCTTACCTCAAAAATTTGCACAAATTTACATAGATTTCAGGTTATGCGTACATATGTATAGGTATTTATGTTAACAGTGATAGGGAGAGTTGAACTATGGACACTTGATTTGAACGCGTGGATTATTCTTGGTGGATCGTTTGATTATTTTGGGTCAAATTGTAATTATTCCTGTATGTATTTTATATGGTAGAAACAAGTTTTCTTAGAGTCCTCCCTCGGCAATCGTTTTTCAAACTACCAGGCGACTTCTGCCTTAAAATAGACTCCCATAGAAGATCGCAGAAACCTTAGCAAATAGTATATAACATACCTTAATCTCAAGCTTTAACTGGACCGTTGAGAAGTTGTTACGAATCCCACCAATGTAGCACTTGTAGTGAAGACGTTAAAACTTGTATTAAGTCTCTATTTAAATTTTATCATTGAAACAACCTTATAATAACTTCAAACAGTATCCAGTTAAATGGAAAGATATGCATCGCATTTTACGAGAAATGAGTGAGCAGTCCAATAATGGACAGAATACTGTAGTTAAGATAGCTAGTAGATCTCAGTAACATTTTTTTGGGGCAAATTAATTATTTCTGAAAAACCATACAGGTATGAGCTCTATGATCTGTTCGCCGTTTATTTGAAGAAAAAGTTCCTTCTCTTATCTTTCGGATTCCGCCGGTGGTTAAAGGTGAGAACTACAGCTATCTGACACTTTCATTCTAAGTTGAAATGCTCTAAATATCTATTAGTATCAAACCACATACCCCCAATCGGTTTTGAATTTTAGTCAAAATGGCTTCAAATAAAGTTGGTGTTTCGAATTTTGTAGCGAAGTATTGGATTTCCATAGTTCAAAGCTAATAATAGGTGTTTTTAAACAAATAGTTCTCAAGAAGTAATAAAATGCTTCAAGAAGTAATAAAATGCACAAGTACAATCATCCATATCAACATCACCCAATTCAGTTGCAAAAAAGCATTGAACCGTGGCTCTATAGCGCTCGCTATTGTCTGTAATATTATGACTAGCCTCATTTTTAAAGAAATATGAAGCAATGCTTCCTTTTGCCCATACAACACACCAAGCAGTTACTTTTTGAGGGTATAACAGCGTCTCAACAATGGCTTGTGGATTATCTTCGCTTGAAATGCGACAATATGCTTTATTAACGTAACCATTTAAGTAAAAGTAATGGGCCCATCGGCTTCGATTCTTGCGCGAGTTGGATTTTGTAAATTTGAAAATCAAGATCCTTCCGGGAATTCTTCCCTAAAGTGGATGGACACAGCTCCGCGCGATTGCAGATGGACTGACTCGGTTGTTTTTTGCTACTCTACTTCTGAGCAACAGTACCGGCTTCGATCCCCACTATACCGATCCATTGTTGCTTTAATTACCGACTCTGTTCTCGACCGAATAGTAGAGCAGCGAGCGATGAGTCGCGCGAACCGAACCATTATTATCGTTATTCGAAGTTGGTGTGCTGACAATGAAACCGCAGGCCAACCACTGGATTTAATCAAAAAGACCAACTCCGAAAACAGCTTTGCCTCATTGAAAACCACATCGTTAAGAGTTTTTGTACTTCTCTCTGAGGGATATTCAAAGATGTTGCGTTGACTAATAAAAATTATTCATCATTTAGGGACTTAGCATTAAACCCTGTGTTACAACAGACTTTGGGCCACTCGAATTGAAGCTGAGGACAGTAGACATGAAAATTCAATGGTTACTAATGACACAAAATCTTACTGTAATGTTGAACAAGAAATATATTTTTCGAATGCCCATCCATCAGGCCAAGCTACTCTGAGTGTCATTCTACTACCCGATAGAATGGTGTGTCACGTGTAAACCTGTAAATTAAAATGCAAGTCATTTAAAATTCTTAATAAAAAATGTGCTTTGGAATTATTTTGCATCAAAGTTCAGTTTCATCGTAATATATTATATAATTATTTAACTATGACCATAAATAATAAAAATTATTTTAATGTGAATATGACTTCAGTAATTTTTAGGAATGGTTAAGCTGAAACATGTGTCCTCCCTTCTGCTAATATTTTTAGCTATAGTACCCATACGCACCGGTGTACCAACTACAGTAAATGTATATATATGCACAAACACATGCGCATACCAATATACATGCTTATTGCACTATCAAAGTAAGTCTCCGATTCAGTCTGAGTGTTTGGCGAATCATCGAAGATATTTCCTCCCGCCATCTGCCTTCATCTGGATATAAATGATTTCAGGCTTCATTCTATTGTTTCGCTTATTGTGTGTTGTTTTCTAAATTGTTTGGTTTGCATTATCTGCAAATTGTTGAAATTTACATCTTTCAAGTGAACTGCGAAGTAGAATGACAAAAGCAAAATAAAAACAGAAATGGTCACAGCAAAAAAACAAAGAACAAGTATTTTTCCCCTTCCATTGTGTTGGTGGTTTTTATCTCTTTTATTTTTAACCTTATTCTATTTATTTGCGCAATTTCTATTATTCGTGTAATCTCTGTATCCTTTTTCATTTTTTTTATCGCCCACCACGAAAAAAAACCTGCCGAATTTTGTTTGTTGCCTCTACCGCATGCCTCTCTTTGTAATGAAATCGGCAACAAAAAGCTGAAACCAAAAGCTTTGCGGAAGTTTATGAGCGACGCGGTAAATGAAGCAGCATTTTTATACGCATTATTAACGGTTTTTATCTGTAGGTCATTCCATTAATAACGGAAGTAAAAAACCGAGTTTTAATAAATACAGACATTTTTTTTTTTTGTTCTTGTTATTATTATTACGGTTATTTTTGGCCAAATAAATATTTAATTTTTTATGCATAAAAAATATATATGAGCTTTTATCTATGTATGTGATTGGCGGAAGTTTACTCAAATACCTAAAATTATCCATTATGCCCTCGTATCAAGCAAATTCAGATATTTTGAAAAAGGTATACAAATTTGCTCAAATTTCCGCTTTCTCAAGTGTTCATTAATTCCACGCACGAAAGCCACTTGAACTTAAGCTTTATAAATGTAATAGCACTCTTTTCCTGAAAATGTATTGTTTAAAAAAGTTTCGCCATTTTAAAAATGCAAATTATCAATCTATAAAACTATTAACAAAACATATGGAAAACGCTTTTCGTACTCTCGCAATATGTTGCAAGATATAAAAGTCTGTTCAACAAACTGTTGTTTGTTTCACCTACATAATACTATTTGAATTAAAATAAATATAAAGTTGAATATATTTAATTGGTCAAAAAACTTTATACTACACTTACACATTATTCTCTCTTACACACACACACCTTTACATTCTTAGTTCGTAAGTATAATTATAAGAATGGCTGATCAGTACGACGAGACGAGTTTAAGTGGGTCGCTACTAACAATTTAAATGGACATATAACCAAGTAATAATATATCAACTAAGATGAAATTCGCAATTTAAACAAATTCGGAATAGATTGTGAAATTCACTCATTTTCTTTACGACTACAACTAAGCCTACCTTCCATATGTCAGTGTTCTAAATTCTATCTGATAACTTCACCTATCGTCTCTCGTATAAATATTATCAAAAAATCCATAGTCCTAGACTTTTCAATCCGATCTCGAGCTCTTATCGAAAATATCGTTCAAACTGTCACAAAAAAAAAACAGAAAAAAATTAATAAAAATGGGGTCAATAGTCCACTTAGCCTCATGTGGCAAATATAAATCGATTCACTGGTTCAGTTTTTCTCATACTTTTGTGTTTTATTCGTATATAGTATTTATTTTGTTTGAACGAATCAAAATATTAGGTACGCTACTAAACTCACTGCCGCTGTTTGTTATTAGATTGCTCCAGCAGTTAGTGATGATCGATTTTGACATATTCCAATCGTGATCAACTTTACCTAGGCATTTAAAAACGCAGTTGTGTTTCCACGTTAGTGGATTTGTGTATGTACCATATAGTTTTGAATGCGCGAAACTATCCGACTTTTTGCCATTTAATAATCATTTACGGGAGGTGTTGATTTTCCTCTTTCTGTGAGTGATTCCGTCGATTCAAAGACGGCGTTCTTAATATAAATGACCGGATGAAGGAAGGCCAAAAATCTTCGAGGACGGGGAATTGGAGTTGTTAATCGATGAGGAACCATGTCAAATGCAAGAAAAGCTTGTTTCAGCATTGGGAGTCAGCCGGCAAGCTATTTTAAAACGACTACATGCGGAAAGCGTCCGCAACAACAGGCGGGACACAAATATCTGATTCTGCTGCATGACAACGCTCGTTCTCATCTTATCAAACCCGCTAAAACCTGGAAACGCTTAAATGAGAAGTCCTATTCCTAGTCCATTCTGCACTTATTACGTCGTATTTCGTTCGATGACATATGGTCTGGTTCAGAAGCAATTCCACTAACAAAACGTTATCGAAAAATGGATCGAAATGTTTCTTGAATAGCAACACAAGATGAACAGTTTTACAGTAATGGTATTCGAGGTTTGGTAGAAAGATGGGAAAAAGTTATGGCTACTTCTAATAATTTATTTGTACCAATTTCCTTTGCTTTTTCTCGATTAAAGCGCTAATTTAGATCGATTTCTCGGAAGAAATAAAAATTTTATTTTACTACATTAAATCTAAATCAAATTAAAATCGAGTTGAAGCTTGAACTCAGCGGAGTGTTACCCAGACTGTAAATTTGATTGAGTGCATTGATAAATAGCAATCAGTTGAAGAATTTAGATCTTAAGAACAATCTCAAAATGGAGAACACAAGCAAGTCAAACAACAACAATTAATCGAGCCGTTCGTTAGTCGAAAGAAAAAAAATGGTTTCTCAATTCGAATCGTACTAACTAATTTGACTGTGTGAAAAGCCTTTGAAATTTATTAAAATAAGTGGATACTTTTTTACCAAATTTTTTTAGCCTGGATCCTTTTCAAACACTCATTTATGTTAGAAAGTGTTCAATACGAAATAGCGTCTACAAATATTTTTTTTTTTTTTCAATTTAATAAAGTGGCAAATCTTTCAAACTATTTGCGTTCTTTAATATATGTATTTCTGAAAACACTTGCGATTTTCTTTCCTAATTTTTCACATGTTTTTTATTATCAGTAAATTTTTTCCTTGCATTGTAGGCTTACACTGAAATAAATTATACTCTTGCAACTTACTAGAATAACAGCCGGTTAAATACTATTTCTTTAGGTTTTAACAATATTGGAAAATGTAGCGAAAGGATTCACCTTTATTGTTCAACGAAATCGTTAACAATCAAAGTGAAAAGTATACCAAATCTCCTTAGTCAATTTTATCTGTTTTTGACAACACCATGCACCCCCTCTGGTTGCGCCATCTATATGTCGACTTATGCATTAGAATCTCCTTTAATTATCGATTCATTCAATTTCATGACATTTCATTGATTAGAAGTGAAGTTATTGCATTTTATGTGTCAGTAAGTGTGTGTTATCGGTGCGAAAATGAGCTTCGAACAAAGAGCCGACATTAAATTTTGTTTTAAAATTGGTAAAACTTTTACCGAAACGTTTCAATTGAAAGAACAAGTTTATGACGATGATTTCCTATCAATGTACCAAAGTGATCGTGAGGAAATTCCATCGAAACTGTGCGTGAATTCATCAAAAATCAGCCAAATCATCATTGAAATTCATGGAAATGGAATTGAATATTTGGGCTTACGTTAGGTGTGTGAACGGTTTGTTCCGCACAAAGTGACTGACAACCAAAAATCACTCAGAATCCAACATTCGAAGGACGATTATTTAACCAAAAATCACATTTTAACCATTAACTACTCACTGTATTGACCTGATATGGCACCGAGCGACTTCTTCCTTTTCGCAAAAATGCATTCGCTCTTGAAAGGAAAGCGTTATGCAGAGGTAGAGATCAGAGATTCAGAAGGCTTGCACCGGCATACTGGCGACCATACCGCCCAATAAGCTAAAACATTTGTTCGACATGCTTTTGGACCGTGCAAAAAGCTGTATTGAAGCAGAAGAAGACTATTGGGAATAAAATAAATTGATTTTTCCGAAAAAACCTTTTGTTTTATTTTTCTTTTTTAATCCCGTTTGGTATGGAACGCACCTTTATATGCCTAAATACATACGGATATGCCCATAACTGCCTAGATTTGTTTTAGGTGATACAAACAACCGAGGCTGTTGTTGCGTTTTCATTGGGTTAGTTTTTTTATGTGGCGGGTCCCAAACCCAGCGCACAACCCTATGCAGGGAATGTTTCGCCTTCTCACTTTAGCTCGCCTTCAAACGGATGTCCTTCGGCTACCCAGAGGATACTTGGACAAGGACCGGAAGTCGTGAGCTGCTTGAGTCATATGTAAAAGAATCGTTTCTGGCCACTCCCAAGTGAATGGCAGAGAACTTTCCTCACTTGCGTGAACTTCTACACATGACCCCATCTTCCCAATCCCAATCCAACGCAGGATAGCTCTTGCCAACAGGTGCTACTTCGGACTGAGTAGGCAATTGAGCAGCAAAGTCCTCTCCCGACAAACAAAAACCAAACTCGTATAAGTCACTCATAATTCCCGTCCTGCTATATGGGGCAGAGGCTTGGACGATGTCAACAACGGATGAGTCGACGTTGCGAGTTTTCGGCTATAATCGCGTAAACGGTGACTCCGCCAATCAAGAAGAAGAAGATACAAACAACCGTTAGATGAACAAAACTATTATACTCTGTAGCAACATGTTGCGAGAGTATAAAAATTGGGTAAAATCCTTTCCAAAACTCGCCTTCTTTGCGGAAGTCCTTATATTATATTAACTAACTGGTAGCAGTTAAACACGATAAGCAGTCTTTGGGACATCTCGTAAAAATTCCTCAATCTTACTTTTATATTACGATTACGGGTCTAAAGATTCCACCAAAGAGTAATATTAAAGGAAATGATCAGCGTCTGTTTGGTTCTCCACGCCACTATCTATCTCCTATGTACTAAATGGTTCTAGCAGATCGTAACAAGTCATACAACACGTATAATTATCACTTTATTAATCATTATTAATATCAAATATGAGCTAAATTGACCTTAAACTCCCCACGCATTATTTTATTCATCAGCAAATAAAGTGGGATTTCCTTCTAAATACGTCTTATAAGATCAGGCAATTATTGACTTAACATATGTCAAAAAACCAAAAAAAAAAAAAAAATAAGGCTTAATACAATCATTCAAAACAAAAGCTTTCTTTAAACTGAGTAGGTAATTGAGAAGTAAAGTCCTCGACCTATAAATGGTCAGTTTATAAGTATCCCAGTCCCACCCATAGAATATTGTACCTTTGATAATTGAAGTCAGACCTTGGAATGGATTTTGTAAAATATTTACCCCTTCACTCTTTTACAAGAGTAAATGAATTGGATTTTTGAACTGTACGAGCTTTCGGCAAGAGCTGTACTGGACAAAGGCAGTGGCATATTGGATTGGATTTTTAACACGAAAAACCGTTGATTGGTGGTATAACAACAACAGAAGCATGCAACAAAACAAGGCAAAGACTCGATATTAAAAATAAGTATAAGTATGTATATATTATAAATCGCCAGTTTAAACCTTGCCGTACTATACAGAGGTAAATGTGAGCGCCATTATGCTGAATATTCTTTTTTATCGAAATGTAGGTCAGTGAGCAGTAAAAAATACTGTTCTAACAGTTCAACATGACTCAGATACAAATTAATGGTATTCGTCCTTTTGAAAAAGAGAATAAATAAATCCGAGTGCAATGTAATATAAGCGGCAACAGGGCACCATTTGTTCGGGCGGCTTATCGCACTTTGAGATTAATTGACATAAAATTGCATGCTTTCTATTTCATTTGGTATTTGCGCACCAACAGATGTCTATCGGCTGCAAAGCAAACAGTGTCAATGTAACTACAAATCTCAACCGACCAAAGCGAACAAAACTCATTTGCAAATCCAAACGTTTTCCCATTAAAGAACACACCAGTACACCGACGCTTATATGCGCCGAGCGGAAAGTGAGAGTCAGATATTAAAAATGCCGTTAGTACGTGCAGAGGGATATGTTTGCATTGAGGAAAAATAAATAAATTTTTCACAGATTTTTTCACTTCCACTTCGCTTTGGGTTGTAAATTAGAAACAGATTTTTGCTTGCTGTCAAAGCGTCAGCTTTGAGAGGCATATGTGTGCACGGCCGTGAAGTTCAACAAACTCACGAAATCAAAATTCCAACTCGCAGTCGCAATTTATCTCAAAGCAACGCAGAACATTGCAGCGCTGAGCAGTCGGGAACACGCCTCCAACCAGCTCATCATCAAAGCCGGTCGCTCTGTGTGCCTGCACCGCCTGCGCTGAGGTGTGGTTCACCTGCAGCTATGAAATTTTGCAGTCAACAATAAAAAATTTGCCTACAATTTGCTGCTATTTCTTGGCTGCTTCGTCAATTCTGTTTTTGTTACGCTTTTGCTGTTGCTGCTACTATTGCTGTTGTTGTTGTGCTGTTATCTTCGATTTTTGTTTCTCCTTGAGTAACAATGGCAATTCGCATACTGAAGATGCTTAATTTTGACAGATTGCATCTCATTATGTTGACCCTCAAGGGCGCATCAAGATAAAAAAGTAATGCATAACTAACAACAACAGCAGAAGCAGCTAGAGCTATATCGTCTAAATCAGAATGAAGGTGCAATAAAGTATAAAAAATCGACGCATCCATCAGCGATCGGTTATGCCTGGGTTGTCTGGCTCTGCGTCGCTTGATGCTTCAAACTGATGAAGTATTCGCAATTGCAGCAAACGATCAATCGATCGTTGCCCGCACAAGTTTGTTGCACTTTTCGGTTGTTGTTGTATATTTTCGGGTTTTTGCTTTTGCTTGCATTTACTTTCTGCGTAAAAAATTTGCACATCCCAGGGCGAACTCGTCAGTGGCGACAGTTTGGCTTTTTATCAACGGAGGTTTGAAGACCCTTATAAACACTTCCATTTTCTCTCTACAAGACTTAGCGTGGTCATACCAGTCGTGTTCGCGGAAATTCTGAAAATTAGAGGAAGCAAAATGAAGAGGAAACATTGCGACTCTTTCTCCTCCCTTATTCAGCTTTCGCCAAACTAAGGCCGAAGTACCTCTGTTTGCATTACTTTTTACAAACCTGGTGAATGCGCTGATTTTGTGGCGTTTCTACAGCCCTGTTCTGAGGTGATATAATCCCTGATTGCTGGGCAATCTAACATCAGATGTTCTGGAGTTTCCAGTTTCATGTCGGAAAACCGACAGTTTGCTCAAGAGAATATGTCCATGTTGAACAATTGTTTCATGAGCTTGCGTTTCCTGTAAATAGTGCGACAAAAATACGGAATTTGTCTCGGGGAAGAATGATCCCTTCTTTAAATCTTGCAAGGTTGTAGCCTTCCTGCTGGCAATGACGTTCTTTCCTCAATCTCTCCTTCTTACGCAGCAACTCTTTTATAGTGTAGGACTCCACCCCAATATATGATCCTGACCCCATCATCCTGAACGCTGCAGCACATCGGGCTATTTCGTCTCCCAGCTCATTGCCGGCAGCCCCTTTATGAACCGACTCTATAAGTGACTATAGGCCTTACGATCATAGTACAGTACCATCTTACAATACCTGCCTATCGGCGTACCTCTGGCACCGAATCTTATTGTTAGTCTTATTGTTTAAGCAGCTCAACGAGCTCTACTACTAGGCAGTAGTAGGGAGGATAGATCGCCACCATGCCCCTAGTAGTACAAAGACATATCTTACTCTCCCCCACTGTAGTTTCACCTTTCGTAGTACCCAGTACAGTCTCTATCCATCTGCACATTGGAGCCGCCACATTCTTCTTCTCCAGTGCCTTAATGACGCTTGAGTTGGACGCATTATATAAAGCACTTTCGTTGTCTATAAAGGCGCATATCGCAGCTTCGACATTATCCGATGAATTCTGAAGTTCAGCCGTGAGTTGGTACAGAGCAATGTTGGTGGATCTGCCTACTCTGTATGCGAGCTGACTGGCGTATATCGGTCCGTTTTTCAGCACCTTCAATCTTATTTTATATAAAAGTCCACAACCTTTTACGTCTCGTTTGACATGAAGGAGGTAAGACCAGTTGACGAAGTGGACATTCTTGTGGCCTCACGTTTATTAACCTAGTTACCTATTCTAACTATATAGTAAGTAAAGTTAAACACATCCAACAGTATTCTCTTATTCGAGGACATCTTATATCCAATGAACAATTTTTCTTTGCAAAAGAACTTGAAAACGGATAAAAACTTTATTTATAGGACAGAGTTACTGAGATTTGTATCGGAAATTTTATTTTTAAAATTAAGTCTAAGAATCATGACTTAAGAATCATGTTGTTATTTTAAAAACCAGTTAAAAATAATTTGTAAGTTTTCGAATATTTTTTTCCAAATTATCTTTACCTGATAATCAAGAAAGACCGCCTTAACAGTGATAAGATTTAAAATTTAGACTTTTTCTAAATCTACATACTTTATGAAACAAAATATCTCAAACTTCTGAAAAATGTTATTTTACTGCGAAATCACTGCCGCACCACACCCTCCTCGCGTTGCACCTCTGTCCCTATTAATTTATAGTTGTGGTTATAAGTTTTCGCTTTATCTTTCCGTTTTTAATTCCACGCTTGTTTTTACGACGTTTCGTTTCGTATTTCCTTCTTACGTTTTGAATTATGAGCACTTAAAATTAATTTTCACATTGAAGCATATTTGGATATTTCTTACACAGCTTCTTCTTGCGTTTGCTGCTACCTTTTAAAAAAGAACTTTTCATTGCCAATTTCTGCGTAAGTGGACTCTTCAGTAACCTTAGTTCTGATTTAAAAGATTTTGCAATGTTATTAAGGTTGCCAGAAAAAACAATTCTTACATAAATAATTGATGGTATTTTTTGAATGCTTATACTATTAATTGTATTTACTAAATCAATCATTAAATAGCAAAATACACAAATTTTCGGTTCTATATCTGTTCTCTCAAAGCATATATAGAATTATGCATATAACATATATATGCAAGAATAAAATTCTACAACAAATGTTACGGAATAATTTCATTATCAAATTGAAACCAGCATCTCATTTGCTTTATATATTCTCAATAAATTCATACCTTCTTAATTCATATAAAAAAATTTGTTTCATCTGGCCATCTTAACAGCAATATTTTTTCCACACCGCCGTCACACACTTGAAAGTATTTCCGGCTACTCTTTGATAGTCAAAAGAACTTGCTACCACTAAATTATATTTAATGAATGATTGGCAAACAGTAGTAAGTACTTGTAGGTTGATAAAAGTTCCGAGAAGCACGCAAAAGTGGTAACATACAAATATACATTTCTACTGTATGTACATATATGTGTCAGTTAAACTGCAGCATGAAGTTTGACTGAATTTTTTATTAAATTGCATAAGAAATTATTATTTGTTGCAATTGAATTAAGTGTGTAGCAAAAAAAAAATGTTATGTTATTTGCTTGTAGTATTCATAAAATGATTCACATTATCGTGGTGAAAATTTCATGAGTTTTCTACCAACAAATCCGGTCGTTAGAATGAATTTCTTCACATAAACGTTTTAAACCGGCCAAAGAACCGGCCCTGTGGAACCAATACCTTTCGAACCACATCGCGATTAAAGAAAACAAGAGATTGACGTCGTAGGTTTTTGGTGAACTTTAACGTGACTTTTTAGGTTTGGGTTCCTTTTGGAGAGCTATTTTCTAGATTCATGGTTAACTTCTACGTCACATTCATAAACCCTCGTCTGGTCAATAGTAATGATGTGTTTGATGAATGTGGAGACCTCAGCTTCGTTGTCAAGCATATCTTTTGTGACCGCTTTCCGACGTCGTTTTTGTAGGTTTCTTGGTAAGAACCCAGCATTGACACGCTTCATACCCAAAACATTAACCAAACTGTGTTGAGTCAATCCATAAAAGAAGTTGGTATCTTCGGCTATCTCACTGATAACAGCACGCTGATTTTTAAGCACTGTTTCTTAAAATTTTTCGATTTTACCATCATTGAAAGAGGTTGAGACAAGTTTTCGATAACTTCAAGGCATTTACGCCTAATCCATCTACATAAATCTTTATATATACATATATTTACCTCAGAATTCCACGTGAAAAAATGTCCATTACTAATTAAGATCTACTAAGTAAAAACGATTTATGATAGTACGATACATAATTCCATTCCTTGACTTTTAGCAGTAAGTCCTTCGTATAACTTTAGCATTAAAAAACTGTAACCCCTAGTAACTTCTTTGATATTCATGCGAAACAATCGATATCAGTACTTAGAGCATTTATTATATACCTATTCTAAATCTTCGAAAAGTAGATTTAGGCAAAGAGCGCAGACAAATTAATATTTTCTTATCAAGCACTAAAAATCTAAGCTAAATGTGAATTGACCTTGAAACTATAAACTAAATCAGATAGTTTTGATCTAATTTTAAAATAGTACTCATATGAGACGAGTATATTTCTGATGGAAATATGGCAATTGAATTTTCATAAGGCGTAAAAGTGTCAGTTGCTCGAATGAAACAAGCAAGTCAGTAAACTAGCTTGGCTTGAGATTCATACCGATTCAGTTAATTTAATTGTTACTGAACAAAGAGTTATTCATGATGTATTATAATAGTAGAAAGCGAAAACCGCTCTCAACTGTCGAGAGATCGAAAAAAAAAAAGTTACTAGGGCATGCCAAAATTCTTAACTTCTTCAGGTGTTCAATGTAATATCAAACCTAGCAAGACCTTCCTATATGCTTAACAATTAGTTTTCATGGACGCTGAAAGACCTGAATAACTATTTGTAGGTGAATACTTACACTATGACCTCTGCTCTTTTCACAAATTTACGACCGAAAAGCCTAATGAAAGTATAAAAAGTAAGAGGAAATAAGAGAAATTTAAAGAAGTTTATCATGACTACCAAAATAAGTAAGACATTCAAATGAAGGCAGGACTACATACACAACACACTTAGACAATTTTACGATCACAATATATCAGACCATACATAAATAATACTTACAATAATTATGTGCATATAAGAGGCATTATCATATTAAATGAGCTGGAAAAGTACGCGCAAAAGTAATAGACAAATTTAATGCAACTCTGCTGGAAAATTATGGCGCGTTCAAGTAGCAGTCAGTCAGCTTCAACGCCCTCGCACATCCTACAACTAAGCCTATTTAAGTTTTACGACTTTAATAGTTGCCCCACTGTGTGCTGCCCGGCTGACTAGTCTATGAGTATATGGAGTAGTAGTGTTTCCGTTGCCGGCGTTGAGCTGCAGCTTCCTTTCCTCCGGCAATTGTGTCTGTGGCGCATTGTTTGTGTGTTGACGTGCCTGTGTGTGTTTATATGTGTAAATATTACATTATTCTAACAAAATATTTTGTTTTCTGCATGCAATAACAAAGCGACGTCGTACAACTTATAAATGCAAAAATCGCTGGGTGAGGAATTGTGTTTCGCAAACCAACGTAAAACCAACGTGAGTACACAGAAACTATGTAAAGCTGTTTTTTTTTTCATGGTTATACCCTGGATGCCATAGAAATTTGAGAGTACTTCAAATTTTTGTAATCCTACAAAGGAAAAAGCAACAGGTATGTATCTAAAATTTCATCCATGTCCTGCTCACCTCACTACATTAAACTCTTGTTACGGAGTAGTAGACAAGCTGAAAGAGCGAAAGTTCTTAGCCGAATATAAAACTACATCCACTACCATTTCATTTGACTTTTGTGTAACCGGCTTAGTTGGAAGCCCTTTCCTAATAACGGGTTTATTAAGATCACGAATTTGTAGCTCCTTGAAATTTTATAGACAACAGAGCAATAGAAAAGTTCTCGGCCTAATACACTTTTTTGACAAAATTCGTTACCTAGTTACCTAAGGATGATATACTGATTATAGCGATGATCCAACTTTTCGATACCATTTTTGTAGGACGATTTGTCCTATGCTTCAAAATAGGCCTCAGTTTCGGCGATCATCTTTTTAATCGACAAAAAATTCCCACCAGCGATCAATATTTTGAGATCTGAGAACAGAAAACAGTCACTGTAAGCTAGATCTGGAAAGTACGGTAGGTCCGACTGGTGTCACAGTGCATTATCTTGGAGAAACAGCAGTTTCTTTTTCATCCAATGCGACCATTTTTCGGCGATTTCGTCCTACAAACGGCGAATGATGCTATGTAATAGTCGCTGTTGTTGACCCTTCTTCTTTCAAGGTAGTCAATAAAAAATTCTTCCATACGCATCCCAAAATACATGCGACATAACATTGACAACCAACTGTTACGTTTTACCAAGCTTTGGGGCGGTTTCACCGTGTGTAGTCCCTTTGGATGACTATTGATTCGACATCGGATGCAATAATGGAGCCTTTTTTCATCCGTTGTCACATATCGATGCAAAAACTCGAATTTACTACGTTTGAACATCTCCAACCACTGCTCCGAAGCATCAACTCGTCGTAATTTTTGGTTAAAAATAAACGACAACCATTTTGCACAGAGCTTTCTCAGCTCAAATATTCGTGAATGAGCTGCCAGATAGCTAAGAATAGTTCTCGATAATGCTGGACAGCAGAAGTGTTTCAGCATCTCTCTCATGTCAACTTCCCTACACTTTCTGCATGTATCATCGTTACTTAAGCCCATTCGGCTCACATGTGATACCAGTATGTTGTGGCCTGTCATTAAATCGATAACCATACGACTGTTCTTTCGACCTAAGGTCTCTTTGATCTTTTTAAACAATACATTGAGATGAAAAACCTTATTACCTCTTTGCATTTTCATTTGTCATAGCCGAACTCGAAGCATAAATAGTCACGTTGAAAAATCTGAGAATCCTATAAATGGTGAAATTATATAACTTTAAGTTTATAAGAGCTTTCAATAGTTTCGGAGACACAAATATTCGTCGTACACATGTGATATTGCTACTAAGAATTATTCTCTTGGTTCAAATTTATTTCTGATATACAGCCCTAATTTCTGCAAAGAGTGGTGCTGGAATTCTTTCGATCACTTGCCCAAAATCATTCTTAAATATGATTGTAAGACCGTAACTTTGTAATAAAGCATATTTCTACTTGAAAACTACATGTCTAAAACCAACATCCATTCGATAAAATTTCAATTTTATGAAGGGTATTACGGTCTCGGTTAATACTTTCTTACAAGAGTGTGCTTAAGCGACCTCCAACGCATCTAACATTTCGCCACCTCATTTGGTCTCGGTCTCTAGTTGAAATAGCGAATAATTTAACAACCCGTTGAGTGAGTGCTAAAATTAAATTCATAAATCATTTCACGGGCCGACATGTAGCACCCTGAATTTTAGATGCTGCAGACCAAGAGCTGGGCAGCATGCTAGAAAGTCATAAAATGCGCTTACCAACAACTACATACATACACGCCACTAGAAATCCAACTGCCCCCACTAGAAGATCCTACTCGACTTCTACCACAAATATCGTTATGTTGTTGCTGTCATCGGCACTAGCACAGGCTTTCAAGTCGGCGTTTACGCTTATTTTCATTTCATTGTGTGTACAAGTAATTTGTAGTCAAACGTAGGAAAAACATTTAGAAGACAGTTTTCGTATTGCGAAAAGACACAGACGATTTTGCATGCACATAGACAAAGCGCAAACAATGCATATCCGAAAATTCCTATTATCGTGGCAAGAAATTGGTACCAAATGTCTTGGCGTAAGCACGCTTGTTGCACTAAAAGATACATAGCTCAAGTTTACTGCGTCTCCGACCGTGGGTCTTTCTCGAGGCTACACAAACAGCATATATATTGCAAGTGATAAGTATTAGATACGCAAAATTCGTTGCTGACTCGGCGAGTTATTTTCGAGGCACGCCACCATCAAAGCCAGCCAGAACAATAATCACTCGACGGCTGCGTAGCCACTCAGACGTAGTCACAGTCGCAGTGGTAGTCTTTGGTCGCAAGTAATTTATAATTGAATAATTTATATTTTTATTGTGTGCTCTATAAAGTGAAAGAAGCACCCTGTCCAGCACCAACAACTACAATGGCTGTCTGAATAATTGTCTCCTTTGCAGATTTACCAAACACGACGATCTCCGCTCAACAACCGAAACGACTGCAGCTACAACAAAACCGTGTATCATCAAGAAGAATGAAATTTTTCCTTCCTTCCATGCAATATTATTTTTGAGCGCCGACATTAATGCCAATGTCATATTGACAGAACTTCTTATGCCCATACATACGAACCGCAGTTTCTTATGGCCTCCATCCCTCAGGCTTGAACTTGTGCCTTGAAAGCTTCTGTTGAGTTATTCATTTATTTTCATATTTGAGCAGCTGAAACTTTATTGTCGAATGTGCATTCATCAAATTCATCATTACTTTGTTATTACAATTATCTGTGCATTTTTGGACAGCAGTAGTAAGGAATATCCATATTGTCGGCATAATAAACGTAGAAATAGCCATAGCGTAGGTGAGGGATCGGTAGTCATCAAAAGTTCAGCGGATAGCTCAGCTCCAGAACTTGCGTGAGAGAGAGGGAGAGGGAGAGGCTTGCCGGGTATTTTCTGGGTATTTTGTTTGTATAGCAATTGTTTGACTTAATGAGTGGCGGACTGCTGCAGAGTGGTTAGTGGATTAAAGTCGCGTAAGCAGCTTTAGTTGACTCTATTCGTGAGTTGGAGTGAACGAACGGCCAAACTACCTTAATATCTTTTGGTAGGAGCACAGAGATCGCTAGGCTCAAAGCCCTTAGTGGATTTTAAACAGTTTCTATTTTAAATGATTGCAATTTACAGAAATTTAACTTACTAGTTGAAAAAAAAGAGATATTTGGGAGAATACACCAACCCTATCATTTCGTTGCGAATAAAGAAATAAGTAATCAACAATTTAAAGATTTTAATTAAAAAAAACCATAAAGAAAGTACAATAGATAGTTAAAACCTCGGTATTGACGTGACTATGAGTTCCTTGCTTCTATAAAGGCCCCATTTTTCTAGTTGTTTCGGTCACTGTCTCCATGCAATTATCGATATTGTTTGGATTCAGTCGAAGTCTTTGTGGTAGTTGTTTCTTAATGTATTGCCATTACATAAGGAATAGACTTACTTCGAAACAACGAAAAGAATCGTTCGGGCAGCGCTTCATCCACTATTCGGTCAAAGCAATCGTCCAGCAGAGCTGGTAATTCTTGCAACCATGGATCGGTATCGCACTACATTTACTCTGATGAATAATGCGCATCGTTACTGACGCCTTACAATCCGCACAGAACTCGATATCACTGCTGTGGTGCAGAGGACCGCAGAAAACCCGAACGAGGCCATCCGCCATAATGCGCAAGAATTGCGGCCGTGTCCATTCACTTTATCCAATTTGGGGATAGATCTTGATTTACAAGCTTACAAAATCGAATTCGTGATTTTCTGAAATCGATTTTCATTAGAATTTTTTCCCTTCAGCCATGAAGCTCATTATTAAGGATACAGGTTTTGTCCGGAGAATGATAGCACTGAGTCGATTTAAAAAAACAATATTGAACCAATTGTTACAATTCCTTAAAAACTTTCAAAATAGGCGCCTTCTGCGTCGATGCAGCGCTATCAGTGCGATTTCCAAGCGGCAATCAGATGAAGGCATCAGAGAAGGCATTCTCTGGAATAGTTTTGAAAACCGAGGTACATGCTGCTTAGATCCCGTCTATCACCTCAAAATGCTTGCTTTTCAATGGCCGAGGGCCACATCTGGGCTGTACGGCGGCTGTGGAAGCGTAGAGATGCCGGCCTTGGTGAGGTAGCTGTTCACAAGAAAGGTGGTGTGAGCCGGGGCGTTGTCATGGTACAACTTCCAATCGGCCGCGTTGTCTTCTCGGACCCGATTGACCCTTCGTTTGAGTTTCTTGAGGACCACGTAAAACTTGGCATTTGTCCAGGAGGAACAAATTCATGTTGGACGATGCCTTTGATGTCAAAAAAGACAGTGAGCATCTTTTTCACTTTGCATTTGCTCAGTCTTTTATTTTTTGGACGAGGAAACCCCGGCGTATGTTAGTCGGAAAATTACCAATTTGCCTCGAGATCATAATCAAAGATCCATAATTCGTCACCTGGGATTACGAGATTCAAAAATTGGGTGTCATTTTCACACCTGTTCATATCAAACGTCTCTATCGCAGATTTACCGAGTTTCACACAGAATATAATCGCGTACCTCTGCTATAACGAACGCTGCATTTGCTACCACTAACAGAAATACGAAAATGTTTATCCAGCCGCTCGTTCATTAGCTACGGAATCCAGTCGATGCGTGTACGCTCCGAAGTTCAGTCGCGGCGGAAAAAAACCAGTCCAATTATTTTCCACACAACTCTGTAAGTGTAGCATTTGGAGTGAACCACAAGCCATTGTTGAGAAACCATTACTCAAAAGGCCCTGTGTGAAGGGGGATTTATGGGTCCATACAGTCGACAAAACAATTCATTTACTGAAGCAAACATTTGTTGAGTAAATTATCTAGCCTCATTATGTTTGGTGGCGTTACGTGAAGTCGCTTTTCTGCGCAAGTAACCTCGGGACGATTGACTCTTCTGAAGAGAATATTTGGAGCGTTATTTCTGCAATTGTTGTATAAAGTGGTCGAGAATTGAACCTCTCAGCTGAAATTTATTCGACCCAGCCGTAACATTTATATTTATAAAAGAGTTAAATTCTTGACTGTAACATTAAATTGTGTGCGTTTTATTTCTTCTTGAAAATCACCAGAGCTTTTCAGGAGCAAGAAAAACTATAACCATAAACCGGTTGAGCTCTTTACTGATGTCGTGAGAAAGAATAATTTTCGATAATATCAATAGTACTTAATTATAGTATGAATAATTCAATGGATATTTAACCATAGCTGGGGGAAAAACCAAATCTTAAGCAGCAGTGGAATCAATTATCTAAATAGAATTAAACTCAGTCTGGCCAAAAAGCTGTCATCAACTTTAAAGGACCGTAAAAATATATTACCAAAGTGCTTTAAGCTCATTTCTGAATGTCAAATTGTCTACACTTCCGCCTTCCGGTACAAGTTCATGACATTTTCAGCGGCGTTGAGTTCATTGCACAAATTGATTGTATACAAACATGCATGCGCACCAACGTCTGTTCGTTTATATATTTATAGATGTGTGTGTATGTATGTGGGTAAGTATGTTTAAGCCAGCAAACGAACAGGAATACTTTTCCGCCATTCATCTACTTTATTGTGTCAATAGGAAAAATTACGCACAAACAAATTGTAAATGAATGAGCGAACAGCATTGCCATTCATTCAAAACCCCGTGCATATTTGCCGCTTACATACTTACTTTTGGCTCACAACGCACAGTGAAACAATTCATGATATTTTGTGATGCTACTAAAGATGTTAGTTATAAAGAGTTTTTGGCGAAAATTATATTTTCAAAAATATAATAATATAATAAAAAAGCACATTCTATTGATTAAAAAAATAGTTTGATATTATAGTCAGTGTTACGCAATTTTCAATTATTTAAAAAGACTTGTGTAGCAAATTCGGTACGTAGAATGCTAATGGAAGGTGCCGGACGATTTTGGTTTATTACGGATATTAGAGTTTTCACGTAAAATTTTATGTCAAGTATAAATCAGCTTTAAGGCTCTCATCGAACAAAAAACTGAGACTTTATTCAAAGTCAGCCAATACAACTGATTTTAAAAAATGTTCCGTTTGTGAATACTTAAAGATTACTTTGCCCAAGATTTCTTCATGGTGTTTAATTTGATATTCAATAATCGATATAATTTGTAGCGGTTACTCTTCGGAAAATCTTCAATTGAGAACTATTAGTTTATATACTCGACAAATCAAATCCTTTAAAGCAACTGACGTACTGTTTAAATATGCTTTTTCATAAATCCGTAATTAAGAAAAAGCGTTTAAGGCTGGGAATCTTACCAGAAGCCATTTGCAGAAATTGCTTAGCCGATAATAGAGGTTTCAGAGCGGAAGCAATTTCTGCAAATGGCTTCTGGTAAGATTCCCAGCCTTAAAAAGTGAACGCCTACAGGGCAATGGCCTGTTAAAAGCCCTACAACTAGAGAGAGGCTAGCCGTACTGAGGTCAAAGAGATCACTAGATCTTATGCGATCGATCTGGGGCCAAGAAGATTTTGCGAAAACGCATATACCGATGGGGGCTCAGCGCTGGCCAAATTTCCGCGAAGCCCAGCTGTCTAGCTATCCGCTCCCATTCCACCGATAGCGGTACTTGGGTGAATTTTCTTACTACTCGTATTTCAACAACTTTACAATTTTCTGCGATTCCGTTGTAGCCTAGCACCCATACCAGTCTTATCTCAAAGACACTCGATGCTATTGATATTAGGCGCTCCTTTAAAAACCCTCAACGCACTGTTAATGAGTTCAAGGCTAGTATCGCCGCTCTGCTACCTGAGTGGATGATCACTTCTCTGAAGGAGGCTGCACTCCGGAGCACTAAATCACAACATCCTGCACTGCAAGTCTGAAGCTTGAGATAGTAAGCTCTTGATAGTAAACTCCTCCTCCAACATTCCCCTACGATTTGACCGTAAAGTGGCTCATTACGCATTTCCTCCTAAGGCTTCTTCCCACCTACAACTCCCTCGCCGGTGTATGGGCAGAGAAGGAGTACAAAACAGGGTTTAATGTTTCCACCTCACTTTCCTCCATACAGCTTTGACGATTCTTTAGTCTTACCACGTGAATGCCAATAGGACAGTGAACAGTTAGAACACTTTTTCTCTAATCTTGAACGCACTATCAGCAGGTTTCAAGGTACTATATGTCAAAGAACTACTTGAAATTCAAAAAAAAAAATATTTGCTAAAATTTTAGACACACAATTATTACTTTTTATATTTTCTATTAACAAATTTCAGTCAATACTGCACCACTGTGCCGTGTAACAAAACACAAAAGCGTTCAGCGCACCAGCCTTCCAGCAAACACTGGTCGGTTCGATGCTCAACAGAAGCTGCAGAAGTCATCGTATCTTGGCTTTGCATCTTTGATTGCTTTTCATTATGTGCTGCAAAAATATGTGTAAACAGAAAATATGCAATTCGCAGTGGCGCATTCTGTAACCAAACAGCCGGCAGACGCGACAGACAAATGAAAACATAACATAACGCTCACATACACTTACACCGGTAAGTCGGAGGGCACAAAAGACAAATCGAAAGAGTTGAATGAAGCGTAAAAATAATGAAACAAAAACAACAAGTGGCGACATCAGTATTCTGGCATAAGTTTGTATGATTTTCACGCAAAAAAAAAAAAATATTGAAAAAAGATTTGACACACAGACTTACAAATTGGCAGTGGCGATGCAAGAGCAGCTGAGGAGGACGTTGGCATTGGTGAAGGGGGTATTGACATTGATCTTAGTCGTGGTGGGTTGGCGGTGAATATCAAGGATACCGACACTTCCGTTGATTGCGTTGGCAAGCGAATGGAGGTGCATGGTAACGAAGAAGAGTGGAAAATTTCAGATTATTTCGATTGGGAATACATTTTCGAAAGTTTCTTCACAAAGGCTTTGAAATATTTTTATGAAAATATATTATTTTTTACAGAATTTCAGTTAACAATAACAAGCTTTTACTACATTAGTGATACTTAAAAATATGAGTGGGGATATAATATGATAATAAACAACAAATCTAGTGAGAGTAAGACAATTATGTATATGCAATTTGTAGTAGTGGTTCTCCTCCCACGCCAGTAGTAACTACCTTCGAATACCACGATATGTATAGAGAAAGTCTTTAGTTCAGGAGCATTCTATCAACATCTAATGATGTAGTCACTCTCACTAAAATTTATTTTTCCACAATAATTGCGAAAGCCCGCATTACTCCAATCCAGGCCATAATAGTCATGTCTAGAGGTGACACATAGCTTTATCCAGACTTATGCTCATATCTAAGTAATAATTAATCAGCAGTCCAAAAACTCTAATTTGAACCTTTTACTAATAGCCGAGTTTACAACAGCGCGCAAGTCATTCTGCCTTTTCGCTGTTGGCGCCAATCTGCGATTCCAAGTGTAGCCAGGTCCTTCTCCACCTGGTCTTTCCAACGGAGTGAAGATTTTCCTCTCCCTCTACTTCCCCCAGGGACTACTTTGTCGAATACTCTTAGAGCTGGAGTGTTTTCATTCATTCAGATGGCATGACCTAGCCAGGGTTCCATTGTCTCTTAATTCGCTAAATATGTCAACGTCGACGCATATCTAGTACAGCTCATTGTACCATCGGCTGCGGTATCAGCAGAACCTTTCTCTCGAAAACTCAAAAAGGCGACTCACTGTTGTTGTCGTCCACGACTCTGCATCATATCGCAGGACGAGGATTATAAGTAACTGGTAGAGTTTGATCTTTGCCCGTCGAGAGAGGACCTTACTTCTCAACTTCCAATGCAGTTCGCAGTTGGCGCGGTTGTTATGGCCAATTATAATTATATCGATGTCATCGGTGTAAGCTAGCGGTTATATACACTCGCAGGAGATTGTACCTTCTCTATTCAGATCTACAACTATAACTATTTTCTGCAGGAGTAGATTGAAGAAATCACACGATAGGGAATGGCCTTGTCTGAAACCGTGTTTGCTATCTAATGGATCGGAGAGGTTCATCCTGATCCTGACAGAACTTTCGGTATTACTCAACGTCAGCTAACACAGCCTTATTAGTTTTTCGGGGATACCAAATTCAGATAAAGCGGCATGAAGGCAGCTCCTTTTTATGCTGTCAAAAGCAGCTTTTAAATCGGCGAATGGGTAGTGTGTCTATCGTCTTTTCTCCGGGCTCTTCCTTTTTGACGCATGGTGAATATCTGGTCAGTTGTTGATATTCCAGGCCTGAAGCCGCACTGATAAGGTCCAATCAATTCTTTAATTTCACATCGATAGAACCTTATATGCGTTGTTGAGGAGGCTTATCGCACGGTACTTGGCGCTGACTGTGGGATCTCTATTTATGTGGACGTGGCAGAGCACACTTAATGCCAATCGTCGTTCATGTTTTCGTCCGACCATATTGTACAAAGAAGCTGATGCATGCTCCATATCTAAAAGCTCGGCCGGCAACCCATCGGCCCTGTAGAATGGAGCCATGTGTAGAAGCTCACGCAAGTAAGGAAAGTTCTCTCAACGGTATTCACTTGGGAGTATCTAGAGACGATTATTTTACATATGGCTTACGTGGCTCACGACTTCCGACCTTAGATGAAGTGTCATCTTGATAGCCAAAAACGCTTGATACCAAGCTAAAGTGAGAAAGTGAAACATCCTCTCAGGATTGTGCGCTGGATCTGGGACCCGCCACTTAAAAAAAGCACTCCCAATGAAAAGAACAAAACTACCTTGTTAGTGCATAGACACGAGGCAATAAGATTCCTATTCCTATAGATTAAAGACTATTTGGAAAACAGCGGCTGGGAAGTTTTGCTTCACTCGCACATTACCCTTTCTTATTACCATTTCTTTCGATCGATACAGAACGATCTCACTAGAATACAGTTCACATCGGTACATTCCGCCGAGCCGACGCTGTTCTTTTGGAATGGCATCCACAAATTTCGAGAGGGGAATGTACTTGTAGCTGTAAGTCAAGGATCTGGACAAAAGTCAGTGCTAGATTATGCCAAAAAATACAAATTGGCTTGGCTTTTGAGGGAACTAGTCGACTGCGAGACTCATACTAGTTGTAAAGTAGTTTATAACTAGTTGGTTTCACTCCGAGGTATATATGTTCGTAGGGATGTAGCAGAAGCGTATGTACTCACGTTCGCTAATAAGTAGCAATTACACTACGAGCCGCATCGTTAGCGCCAAAACGCAGGCAAAGTTTGTTTAAATAATCTCAAGTGAAAAGTATTTGCACAACTAACTTTAACATAAACTTTCAACGATCTGCATATTATCATGCGCTCAGCAGTTATTTCAGCACATCTCCATAAACACAAACAAACAACCATAAGTGGATACATGCACATGCACATACCTACATATAATAAATGGGTGCAAACCAGCCGCCAGCAACGTGCCACCCACCAACCGCCTCGAGGTAACGTAACATGCACAGTTCACACAACTTTCGTGGCAATTTGTTAATAAATACCCAGCAAACAAACACACACCACATAATGATTGTTGTTGATGTTGCTTGCGATTTTTGCAAAGCTACTTGGCTATTACTACTATGAGGGTAATGCTGCAGATGAATCTCAGATACGAACAAATGAGCTGTTTGCCACAATGCCTCCGCATGTATTTGTTGTTTAAGTACGACTATTGCTACTGCAAATTTAATAGCAGAATACCGGCGAGTTGCAAAAATGCGCCGGCGCTGCGCTGCATAAGTAGCGCCGCAGTACATACAAGCGTATGCAACGTGCCACACGCCACATATGTTACCGCAAATAACTTCGGTGGCAGTGTCTTCAATAGCACTCCATGCGCCCATCGCTCGACGGATATTTTAATGCCGTTGCATTCATTTAAATTCAGTAGCTTCATTTGTTGCAGCCAACAGCAACAGTAGCATTTGCAACAATGAGCACCAGAACACAAACAACAACTGGGCGCGTTGCCACCTTGTTGGCAGTGGCAGCGAAAATTTGCGCACATTTTCAGTTAACAAATTGAATTCATTATTCCAAGCTGGCCCGCGGCCAAAAGCTGCTTAGGAGCATCAACAGCGCACGAGTCTTACTTACCAGGTACTGCTTAGTCCAACCTGCAGGCGTTGCACGGACATGCTTTCTAATTCTGTCAGCTTCCTACCTATGTTTGGTTAGCTCTTACACCTAAGCTGCATTTACCCACACACATATATACAAACTTACATCTATAAATGCATACCTGCGCGTATAATTTTATGTTAATTGAATTAATTATTAATGAGCGCGCATCTTTGGTCTTGGTCGCGGTTTCAGTTACTAAATCTGATTTCGTTATATTACTGCGGTTGTGCGGACTACAAAAACCGGAAAGCTTTCTAAATTACTTTGCATACCCGTTGCGTTTTTTGTGCGGAGTCACGGAGTACGTCCAGATACTGCTGAGTTAAGGAGGAAACTGTTTCATTGTAATGAACTGAAAAGTACCCCTCAAAAAAAAAAAAACATAGAGTTTAATATAATAGAAGAAGAAGAAGAAGATTTATTTAAAGAAATATTTAATTTTCCTATTAAAGCTGGAGATGAGTGGTCATGAAACATCCCCAAATGTGTTGAGGCTGATCGACTTCGTCGGCGTCCGAAATATGGTTATCTGTGGTACTAGATCCCAGCATAGGATTCTACAAGCTGCCTGGCTGTCTCCGGATCGAAAAACCACCAACCAGATCGAACATGTTGTGATAGACGACAGAACGTCTCCAGTGTTTTAGACATGCGTACGCCCCAAGTTCTTAACGTTGACTCGGACCATTATCTTGTTGCAGTGAAAAAAACGCATGTCAACAAAGACAAGGAAGGTTCGACGTCGAGAAACTGCAATCACGATTCTCTGCTCAACTTTTAATCCTTATCACTGAAAGCACTCATCAGCAACTTGAAACAAAGGAACTCTGGGATGGCATTTCAAGCTTACTTGATAGCACTGAAAGCATAACAGCTGGGATATGATGAATCCGATTCTCTAAACGATGACGATGGAACAGACGTTCCATTGCCCGAACATGAAAAATTTGGAATAGCAATTACTCGTCTGAAGAACAACAAAGCGGTGGAGGCCGATCGATTGCCGGCCAAGCTACTCCAATACGGCGAAGAAAAACTGATACGGGGCATACATCAGCGTCTTTGTAGAATATAGTCGGACGATAGCAAGCCCACCGTCAACAAACTGACGTTATCAGTGTGACTTCAGACCTGAAAAATCAACAACTCACTAGATATTTACCATGCCCCAAATCTCAGACTCGTGAAAAGAGAATCAACACACACCACCTCTTCGTCGATTTCAAAGCTTCTTTTGACAGTGACATGTTTCTTTGCGCATCTGCAACGGCGCATACCGCAATCGATGGAACAATGAGCTGTACGAGATTTACAACGGTATTTACATATGAAATTCAGCGATTTAAGAGATGACTAGGTCATGTCGTCCGAATGAATGAAAACACTCCATCTCTGAGAGTATTCGATGAAATACCCGCCGAGTTAAGCAGAGGCAGAGGAAGATCTCCACTCTGTTAGAAAAAACAGTTGAGCTTGCTAATTGTGCACTGAAAACTAATTAAGGAATGTCTGTACTCTCCACAAATAGCATTAAGATACTTCATCAACAGACTCGCTTGGATACCTGGTCATAGCGAAATCGCTGGTAACTGCAAAGCTAGAGAGTCACATCAGAATGGGAGCGTTACATAAATGAGGTTGAACAATATCGCAGCCCAACTACAGTCGCCTTAACTTTGCCAACCGACTGTTGTATTTTTCCACGCCTTCGGGCGGGTTTATCGTATGCAGTCCACTCGGATGACTATTGATTGAACTCCGGAGTGAAATTATGGAGCCATATTTCACCTATTGTCACATATCGACGACAAAAAGTAGTAATTTTTGGTCAAAAGTGCTCTCGCTCATAACCCACTTTGCACAGAGATTTCTAATACCCAAATGTTCGTGAATTAATGATGTGAGACGTTCCTTACAGTGCCTGCTATCTGGAAAAACTTGTTTTGATGTTTTTCCCGGTAACAACCTCTTATGGGCGTCCATTGCGTTCAGTGGCTCCGATGCTCATTTCAGCACGTCTGAACTTAGCAATACATATTTTATGAACACGCGAAATTGCTTTTTATCAATTATACAATTAGCACTCAAATTGATACGGATATATGTACTTCACAAACTAATGATCCGACAGCTATCAAATTTTTACACGCGCCTTTCTTTCTGTTGTTTCTTGCGTTGTCAGCTATTTCAGCTGTTTTCGAAAAAGCAGAACTTTTACACACCTACCTATTTAGTTAGGATACGTGAATGTAACATAACCACAGATATTTGATTGGATTCACTTATGAAGCCAACTTTCTCGAACCTTGCTATAATAGAGTCTGTAAGCTCTTCATTATTCTCAACAAGTTATCTGTAGTTATTAATAATTTATTCAGACAAAATACCTTTGCGATAATACAGTTAGAATGATTTCTCACGGCAAAATAATTAAATCTCTCTTTGCTTTCTGCTTTTTAGTTTTGCGTTCAGAAGCCATTTCACTTTTAAAAGCCAAAAACAATTGACGACAGATAAAGTATAGCACCTCACAAATACCAACCAATGAGAAGCCCGTTATAATGCTCACAATGTTGCCAATAAAACCTGCAGAGAATATTAGTACAAAAATTAATTAAAACAGTAGTTAATGTTTCTGAAGAAATACACAAACTCACTCAGTACTTCAAACCAAGTGTCCTTTAGTACACGTCTAAAAATCGGAATATGCGAGACGCCGAAATAAATATGGGTCAAAGCAAAGTTCGATAGATTTTCCGCGGGTATATCTCTGCAATTGAACAAAATATACATTTAATTTATATATGTATGTATACTTTGTCGGGGTTTAAATATATATTATTAAAGTCAGAAACCTAATTTAGTTACCTGAT